>NW_009615804.1:47240-61550 GCF_000690535.1 Cariama cristata | reverse complement strand
GACTTTGCGCCGCTGAGCACCACCCTCTCAGCTCTGCCAGACAGGATGCTTTGCTTCAATTGAGATGCTTTAAAACAAGCTCTAACTCACACCCAACTCTAGGAGAGGGGGTTAAATAACTACACCAACTGAAAGATCAGTCTCAGGAGCCACATGGGGAGTTAAAGGCAGTCTGTCTTTTACTGGGATTAGAGACCATCTGTGAAGTTTCGACCAGAAAGGCACCAATTTTGTTACATTGAACGCTGAGGGGTTTGTAGTTCTCAGCTCATTGACTGACTACTCCTCCCTGATGGTACAGCAATTCAGTATCTGCCATGAATACACAGCAGCAGGCTGGAAGGCAGGAGCTAACACCACAGATGGGTCATCAGCCTCTGTCCCCAAATGGATTATCTCCTCTGTTCACTTCAGTCTCCACCAAAATGGGGCCCAGCCATAAATTAGACCCTTGGTTTTGTCCAGGTCAAGCACACCAGGGAACAACATACTGTACTTCCTTGCAACGGGTTTTCTGTTGCTGTTTTACCCCTACTAGGGTTGTTTGCTCTAAGCAAACATCATTCCAGTTACTTGCTTGAGGTTTTTGAGAACCTTGTTTGTTAACAAGAAAGAATTAATCCAATGGCACAAGTAAAATAATTCAGTGCTTGGAAGTGGATGCACCTAATTGGTGTCTCCATTCAGAATCCCCATCCCCAGCTACAGACTGTGGAAGATATGAACTCCTCTGCTGTCACCAAGTAAAATCTTAGGATGTTTATACATTGTAAGATGCAGAGGCCGGACAGATACAGGAAGAAGCAGAAGCAGACAAGAAGCCTTGGTGGCCTCATCTGACATCTCTCCTTGGAGGATGAGCACTATGGTTATTTGTCAAAGGATGACTTTTTCTACCAAGATGTCCCTCACCTCTCCCTGAGCCATCTGCTTGTCTAAGGCCCCACTATGGCCGTTCACTTGCTCTCATCTCCTTCTTGTCACACAGAAAACCAAAAGGCCAGGCTGGAGTGACTCAGGATGCTTTTATGCTCACCTTACCAGTAGGTCCAGACTCCTGGTGAGCAGAATTTCCTTCCCACCAGCTGCTGGGCTGTGGCTGACATGTTTGAAGAGTGATCTGCACTGTGTCTCCTAGAGAAAAGCAGCAGCATCCTACAATGCAGCTGGTAGGAGGAAAGTGTTAGTATCCTATTAATGAAATAGTCAGCTCTGATAGTGTTACAACAGCTTCCTGCGTCTTGAAGCAAGGAAAATTTCTGGTTAGGCTGGTGCATTATACTTGAGCTACAGCAGCTTACACAAAAGGCAACTTTGTGACACTTGCTTCTCCTTATGGGGCTGACTAGTATCAGCCACTGCACTTTGTGGTATTAAGATAAATACCAGCATGAGATGTAAGCTGGGGGAGGAACAAAACAATAGCTAGGAAAGTAGGAAAATTATCTGTTACATTTGCAATTCAGGTCATTCTTTTACCAGAAGCTTTGCAAAGAAAATCTAAAACAAAAACCATAAACACTTTGAAGCCTGCATCAATATGAACTAGGCTTTCTCTTGGTCATATGGGGGGAGACCTCATCTGCATGTAGGTCACTCGGTCTTAAGGTGAGACCCAGTTTGCCTACCTTAGACATTTATTTTTCACATACTTTTAGGCACCCCACTGAGCAATCTTCCAAAACCAGTGCCTTGTTCTCCACCTAGTCCAAGGAGAGAAAGTGCCTACATCTAAGGCAATAGGTATCTTGGAGGGATGAAGGCTGCTATCAGTGTCTCTGTCGGTCTGACTCTCTCCCATATGTTCATCTGTAGACAGGGATGCGGGAGATTTACTGCCAAGCTCCTGGTGCGGTGGATGTGCTGATGAAGATGCCACTGCCACAATCCCTCATCACCACTGTAGCTTGTTCTGCAGCACTCCAATCAATTGCCACATTGCCCATTCTGTTTCAACACAAACTGTGATGTCATTGACTGCTAGGTAAGACAGACAGACTCTCCGGATGGGGATTTCAGCACAGAGAAGGGCAATTAAACATACAAAATAGAAAAACAGATGGCATAAGCTTCATTAAAATACTCTCTCGTCTCCTGGGGATCCCATGAGGATCCATTGCCTTCCAGTGGATACAGTGCCCCTGAGATTTTACACTTGGGGATTATTCTGTTCATCCCTCTCTCCTTATCACCACTCTGTTCTGTTTTCAAAAGGCTTGCGGTATGTGCTCCATCTGGATAGGCCTCCTAATAAGGATGTGCTGGAGACATCTCCTAAGTACTAATGTACACCCAGCCCCCCCGCAGTGCTGTTGGGGGCCTCCTTATCAAGTGATTTGAAAGAAAGAATGAAGCATGGCTGAGCCTTGCGGTTCCTGACAGAGACACGAAGTGCGAGTGTTAGAAAAGTAAGAAACACATAATTAATATGAGTATAATATCAATAAGGTTTTAAGATGATGAACTACATGAACTGGGACATGTTATTTCCCTTTGGTGTGAGGTTCTCCTCTTTTTTGATGTGGCCCCAGCAGCAAGTTAAACATTTTACTGTTCCAGTTATAAACCAGGTGTAACCTTTAGAAAGTCACTAGCAATATAGGCCACCTGTGAAGTTTTTCTTCTATCTAACTGACCCCCCAAGCAAACACATGGCCAAATGTATTTATCCAGAGAGGGAGAAAAAACCAAGTAAGAGGCGATTCAAGCAGCAGCATAAATCAATTTTCAGTGCATGCAGCACAGCACACTTTTTCTGTTACACTTAATCACTGTGGCCTCTGGAAGCAAAAGTTGTATTCATGCCGGGTTGGTATTTAATTGAGCTCACTTGAACCAAGCTTCCAGCAAGTACATATGACAGATTTATATATGAATCCTCACAGAGTGAAAAATGACATTTATCAACCTTCCATCAACGCATTTGACATTTGAGCAATCGATTCTGATTTAAAAGTAAAAAATGCCACTATCCATATGGAAAACCTGCAATAGGATTAAAACCCTAGTCACTACCATCTCCAACAATGGCTCTGCCAGTTAAGCTATTAAACATTTATGTACTACCTTAACTTTGTTCAGCCTTAAAGAGATTAACAAACAATCCAAATCCTGACGAATTTAATGCAAAAGGGACAAAAAAATCTAGTTGGAGGAACAGGAGCCAGAGCTGGGAGACGCGAGTCATTAAACTGCTTGAAAATTGTAAAGGCTGGGCAGATTTTAAGGATAACAGGCATGTTACACTGTCTACAGACAATACAGTTAGTCTCATTTTGCCCCAGGTAACCTAGAGCTCATCTGGGTATGGCTGAGATTAGAGAGTCAATCCAAATGCCACTAGATATGTGTTCACCTAATTAAAGAGGCACACTGTTTCACAGGCAGAGAGGTGTTTGAGCAGACTTCTCTCTGGAGACAAGGTAGGAAGATGGTCGTCAGCCTTGCAAGACAATTCCTCTTAAGCAGGTATGTTTCACCCACTATTACCTTCATAGGCATATTGTGGTCAGCACTGAGCATTCACTTGGTAGGAGCACTAGCTGGAAAGGAGGCCCTGGCAATAGTACACCTCTACCTACCGCACAAACTGTTCAGACTGTTCCAATACCTCCCTTTGCTTCTTTACGGATGGATAGTAGCATTCAGCAGCAGTTAAATGAAATAAAAATTTCCCCATGTGGAAAAGCTGAAGTTCTAGCAGAAAGACTAATCATTCTGTTGTATCTGATCCTTGGAAAAAAGCTGGTAAGCTCTGCGGAAGTGTAACTATGGTGTATTTTCACATATTAGCCCATTTTAATAATCAGTTACCTTGCAATCGCTAATGTAACAGGTTTCCTCTTCCTTAGTCACCTCCAGTTGGTAAATTCCAGTTTACGGCAGACTGTTTCTCCTGTCATATCTTTCTCATTTCTATTATTCCATTTTTCATGTTTTTTCTCTATGGTATTTCTGAATCTTTGCTGTACTGATGTCTCCCAAATATGCTACGACTGCATGTTCTTTGCCAACTCCTGCTTTTTATGTCAAAGTCATTAAGGAACATATAAATGAAATGACTGTTGAAGAACTCCATTAGCAATGTCCTTTCTTCTGATACTTTATCCTTAAACACTATCTGATGTGTTTTGAGTTCCTGGGTTTCTCAATCTACTGGCTTTGCTTAAGCACTTAGTTTATAAAAGTGAGGTTTGTTACTGATCTACCTCAAATTACCTTTTCATTTAATTTGCATGAATTGAACTTATTATCCCTGAATCCAAATCTATTTCCTATGCCCATATCTCCTATAATGTCCTCATGACTTACCAAAGCCAAGTCTAAAATAGCATAATTTCCTGTCACGTTAGCAAATCTCTGGAGGCTGTTTTTATTGCCTAGAAATGCAAGAATATTTCAGACTTACCAGTAATAGTATCAGTTGCTCTCCAACCTGATTCCTGATGTTAAATTATCCAAAACAACTATTGCAGTAGTAATCAGCTCTCTAATAACATCAGAAAACTCTCTTGGCAGTGAAAAAGAATCCTAGAGCATATGGCATGCTGGCAGTGATAATCTTTTACCAAACTGTGAGTTGTGCCGTCAGTAACACACACTGCTGCTCCCTGCATTTCCCTGAAAAGCAGCCACTGGTTTTAGAGTATTAATGACTGCAATTGCAGGACAGATCTACTGTTCCAATGCACTGGCTCATATCCTGTATCAGTAGCTCAAGGTCCTCTATTTTGCTGCATAATCTTGCTGCGTTTGCATATCCAACTTTCTGTCTTCTCCTTCCTAGTCACTCTTTCAGTGAGATCTTGCCTATTCAACCACTTCCTTTTCCTTTGCTGTCTATGGGTCTACTCTGTGATGTTCCTTTCTGCACTGCTATGACCAGATTTGTCTCATTATTCAATTTACCACATGCTTAGGCAGAGCCTTGAGACTTCACAACCGCTCCCCAGCCTTTTCCTGGCTCTTTAAGGCTCCTCTGATAAATGAGGCCAACACTAGCATTTGCAGTAGTTCTGCAGGTCCTTGGGTAAAACCTATCTATCAGGAACATCTCTTCATAATCACACACCAATGCCCAAACTTTCCCAGACCTTCTCCAAACCTTAGCTGTCTGCTGACCTTCACTATCACTCATTTGCTAGGGGCCAGAGCTATTCCACTGAACACATGGGCACCCACTTCTTTCAGAGCCTTCCCCAACATGGCATAGTTACCCTCAATCAGCTCCAGCAGCATCCTCTCAACGTAATTTGCTCTGATGTGAAGGACACAACCAGGGGACTGCGTCCTGCTCCTACTGGGAAATTTTCCAGACTTAGATTCCCATTTTTATCCATGTTCTGAGCAAAAAGCACACTGTTCCTTTGACTTGTCCTTCATCAGGTTGTTGAGGCTGTATGGCACAGTAGTGGCTCAGGTTTTGGAGGCAGACAGCCATGTGTGAATTGCCGTCCTCTTGTAAGCATTAGCCGTGCAAGGAAGCAGTGTATTGTACTAATTGGATAATTCTGCTTCCAGAATTTTAACAATATTGCTCAGAAATAGCACGAGTATTTGTATGTGAACCTTAACAGACTTGCAAGCCCTCCATCTCACAGTAACACTGCTCTATTTTTTCCTGGTAGTGGCCCAAGTCTCTGATCCTTTCCCCTTTGTTTGCAGTTATTCTGTCTTCTCTTCTTTTTTACAGTCCCTCTGGATTATCTTCATTCTTTATCTGGCCAAGCCTTGATCTTAGCTTGATAAAAATCTGGAAGTTTAAAAAGCTATGACTCCTTTCAAGGCACAGCTTCCTTCCTCTACCACAGCCCAAGATACAGGTCCTTACATCTTTGTAGGTCAGGTCTCTCAGCAGCAGAATCACAATGATAAAACTGCTCCGTGAGTCATTTGAGCCAAGCTGGCATGCTCAGCCACATGCATGGAGATCTGCATACGATCTCACGAGCACCTCACCGTATTTCAGACCTTGGATTCAGCCTTTTCACTTTCCAACAGCAAAGACTCACCTAATTTCACTTGAAGTGGGGACGGCTTATAGTTCATGGCTACAGTCTCTCCCTCTCTCGTATCACAATCTCTGTCCGAAATAGATGCAGCTGTTGGATCCTGTTAAGAAAGAAAAGGAAACAAAACAGAATGGTTTAGCTAAAACATATGCAATCTCTTCTCTAACTGGCTGTTAGGCAAGTCCATCCCCACCTGCATTCAGAGGGAAGAGAGAACATGCCAGTGCTCTTTGAATGGCTGACACCTAGGACCAAAACATAACTTTGTAAGCACGTTTAGTATGCTAAAAGTACCTCTGGAAATGCCAGATTTCAACATCAGACTTATACGATGGATGACACTGGGCATATAATGTGCAGGCTGGGTCATCACTTCAAATTCAGTCTGGGTTGGCAGTAGTGCCAAACCATTTTCACATGATGACTCTTTGGACTTTTGTATGAAATACATTTACAGTTTCAGCTGAGCTCCAAGTGGATCAGTCAACCTCATGATTAAAACGAAAAAGCTCATGACCAGCTCTTTGTGAAAGTCCAGCTCAGAAGGAATGAGGATTGAATGAGCTGGAGAATTCAATCTCTGTTTCCTCTTGGGAGAGGAATGAAGCAGCCTGTACTTCTGACACTGAACCTATTTTGTGGCTAACTGGAAAGATTTGATTTCAGATTCTGTCAGCATAGCACCTTTCACTGTCACTGAAACCCCCCCTGAAAACCAACGCTCCTCAAACACAGAGTCTATTCCACCACACCTACTTGCAGACAACCTAATTCAGTTAGTGTTGTACTTTATGGTACAGTGCATCAAAGGATTCAGAGACAAACTACCAATTCACCCAGTTCTACCACTGCTAAAAACATTTAAAGTCCTTTCACAGCAAACTTCACACTTGTTGGAACTATCTCTACTTAGCACCATAATGAAAAATGTTCACTTCTTCCAACTAGAAGCTAGAAACTAAATTGAACACACTTATACATATACATAAATGTGTATGTAAATTTGGATTTATAATAGGTAGATCTGCAAAGGGAAAAACATCCAACATTAGGTCCAACATGTGAAGAAACTACTACTTTGTAAGAAACAGAATAAAGCATCAGAAACTAAATACTAGAAAATATCATTCCAAATTGGTGAATTGATATTGTCCATCTCTCAGTTTTTGAGTTTGTATTTTGCACACAATTCTTATAAAAATGCCAGTCACCATTTGGCATTGATTCCTGTACGCAAGGCAGAGTCACTGAGTTTCAAAGCAAGGTACCATCACTCTTTGCTTTCTGTAAAAATCACTTGGTGAGCCACTGTCCCTTTCTCCCAGTGCCTGCCTTCTCTCTGCAGTGCACGTTAGCTCTTTTTAATACACTGTGCTTATGAGATAAAATGTGACTCTTGAATTAGGCTCTGTCTTCGTAGAAACTAGCCAAATAACGTATGGAGGGTTATAATGTTTTATTAAAATTCTGCTCCTTTGCACTATCCAGTAGACTTTGACAGTACTTAAAATGGACAGTGCTTACAGGACTTTGCATTCAATGACATTAAATAGATAATGCTGAAACATATGCAATTTCTTCTGCTTTCCTCTAATGCAGTCACTGCTGCACTTTGCCTCTAACGCAGCAGTTTAATGACTGGTTAAAAATGTTAGAGCAGGTTGCAAACAAGCAGGTCAGTCTCCAGGAGAATACAGTTAGACACAAATCATGAATCACATGCATTTTAGGTTAAAAATCCTACTTTAATAACCACACTAAATGACAACGTACAGCAGTTGAATGGCAAAAATACAGCAGTTGAAATTAGATGAAGCTAAAAGTGAAGTGGTACACAGAAGAAAAACAATTTCAACTTTGTAAATGAAAATGATGGGTTGTAGTTAGCTACTGTCACTCAAGGAAGACATCTTGGACGACAGGTTCCATCAGATGACCAGCTAGATAGATCAGGACTCTTCAGCCATGAAGAAACAATGGATGGGGGCTCTTGGAGAAGTCTAAATAATCCTAAGTGGAGTGAGAAGCTGAATGGGGATCAGCTAGCCCTCATTTTCTACAAACATGAGATATCAAGTGGCACTTATCACGCAGCACCTGCAAATAAACTCAGTACTTCTCCATAGAGCAGACGATATGCTGCTGTGGATGCTAAAAGGGGCTCAGGAAAGGGTGAGAAAAATGAATAGAACGAATATTCGTCAAATACAAAAGCAGTGCTTCTGGCTCAGTCTGCCCCCAGGCACAGATTGCTGGAGGGAGGGAACCTGGGAGGCACCTCCATGGGCTCACCCTGTTCTTGTCCTCTTGGAGACATGACACAGGGGTAGGTGAGATCTTTAATCTGACTTGAAATAGCCATCCTTATTTTCTGTGTCAGAACCTATTCTATGATCTCAACTGAAGACCAGTTCTTGTGGTATCCTTATAACATGGGATTGGTCTCAAATGCACCGAGATGAAGGGGCTAGACCAGAATCCAGGCGGTAGGAAAGGGGAAGGCCAGATAATACAAAGGACACAGTTGTTTCCCAGACATGCTAGAACCTCTCCAAGAAGGATGTTTTAGGCAGTAAGTGGCACCACCCAAGTGCAGGCTTCCCAGATAAGAACTTTTTCTCTGACTGTATAGGAAAAGGCAGGATCCAGCTGTTTTTAAGGAGCATGACTCCAACAGCTGGATGCTCTGCAGTGCTACTGAACACAAACAAGTCCTTGGAGCCCCAATCTGGTGGCTGCAGGAAGGCACGGGAGTAGACATATTACGGTAAAGGACGCGGTGTGATGGTGACATACTGCCTCTTGTGCTGGTACAGCCCAGCATAAAACCACTTGTGCTCACAGCCAGAAGTTGACATCACAGAGAAGGGGCCTAGCCACCAGACTAGCTCAGGTTCACATTGTTAAAATTACGCTTAAACTCTTTAAATCAAAACCAGCCCTTACTTTTCTCAGAAGCTGATGTGCTGACAGCAGCTTTTCCTTGTGGGTAACCTGTCAGTGACATTAGACATCCATTCGCATGAGCAGAGGGAGGAGTGAAATGTTCTGAGGTGCCTTTCAGGATTTGGACTCTGGGCCTGCACCAGAGGACTCAGCTGGAGCAATCTCAAAGCTGGGTTCTGGACCAAACAAATAGAAAAGGCTTCCTAGACCTCCAGAGAAAACAAGTATGATTTTCAAAGAGCAATTCATTCCATCCTTTCTTAGACAGTCATCTTAAAAGAGACAAATCTATCCTTGGAGATATGTGTCCCTCTACCCACTGACTACAGAGGATGCCTGGCAACTGGTGGAGACTTGCACCCCTGCCTCTGTTGCTGGAGGTGGGAACGATCAAGGACACAGCAGCAGAGTCCATAATGATGCCAGTCCACACCAGAAATTCATCTCCAAGGTTTGGAACGACACTTTTCTGCCCCAGCAGCACAGCACCTCTACAGCAGACCCACAGCGGAACATGTTACAGCTGCACAACAGACTCATCATTTGCAGAGAGGGATCACAAAGCACCAGCAGAGTCTGGGTGACCACCACTGCGTGCACAGGCCAGGCTCCCTCCCTCCAGAGAGTAACATGGATCCAAAAGGAAACTGAGCCAGGCCAGAGACAGTGTTCACAATGCCAGCGGGTATCTATCCCTGGCCCAGGAGTGCCAAGGCACTGTTGTATTTCCCATCCATCACTTCATATACATTCTGCAGCAATGCATAGGACTCCATAGTAACAATCCCGGTTGCGAGAATGACAGCATTCCCACGGCAGCTCAGTTGGAACTGCCTCTTTACACGAACACGCTTTGCTTCTGTGCATACTGAATGGATGCATTTCTCTCTCTATAGCTCATCCACCCAGAGAAACATTTACTTGACTAATTAGCCTTTTGCTTGTGAATGTCTATAAATACACTGAGACTCAGCGCAGGCTTTTGCTATTGGAATTCGCTTGGTGATTTTGTCCTTTTTTGCAAGCCTCCCTAGACCGATGCATTCAGCTCTGGCCCCAGCATCAAAATCTCAGCTATGCAGTGTGACCGATCCCAGGCCAGACGCTGAGATTTCTCTCTGCTCGCTGCAGGGAACCCAACACTCCCAATCAAAAGGCAAGTGCTGAGATGTGGCTGCAGGGGCTCTAAACGGCTATGGGAATTTAATACATTTAATGGATTTTTTGTTCCTGAGGCCTCCTTATGTCTTCATTCCTAGGGAAAAAGTACGCTCAATTAGACCACTGCATGAGAATTTGGCTGGGGCCAGAGTTTAATCAAAGTTTTCTCCCCACACTCTCACAGCTTAATTGGGCATGCACAAACACAACATTCAAATGGTGGGGCAGTTCCTTGCTAGCTTGTTTTTTTCTATAGCCTTGACACAATGGACCTTGAAAACTGCCCTCCTGCTAGGTACAGCCATGTCCTACAGTGTGCGCACCACGTACCATTTCTGAACATCAGAAATTAGTTCCAGTGGACCTTCACGGAGCAGAAGTGCTGTGAATCTCTGGTATGCAGGGGCACAGAGAGAAGCTGAAACCACTTTCAACTCAAATCAGCAGTTTAAGGAAGATGGCATGCTCAGCAGGGTTTTTATTCTTTCTCTTTTTATAAATCTCTCTTTTCCTTTTTGCAGCACTTGGTAAGAAACACAACATCTGCCATAATGCACCAGGTCAATAGCCTTTTTACTCTTATTGTCTACCTCTCCCAGTAACCCACACTGACTGCGGAGGGGGAAATTGCCTCAAATAGGCAGCAAACTGTGCAGTTACACTCTGAGCAATGGAGCTGGGTGCAAATACAGCCTTGTAGCACCTTTGCAAACGCAGCTTCCTTTGCCTTCCTTCACATTCAACATTTCTGACATCTTGCAAGCTTAACAAGCCTCTGCTTTCCACCCTGCAAATCCTCTGGGATCTCGGTGCATGGGGAAAGGAACGGGCACACACAGTTTCTGTGGCCTTCAGCTCCCCCTTAAAAACTTAACAGGAACCGAAGACGTCTCTATCTGCCCACCCTTCCCAATCCTAAAAATCAGTCATTTTTACAGCCCTAAGAAAATGGCCTCCACTCTGCTATCTGTGGGAAATTCTCTGATTGTTAAAGCAGCTCTGCTTTTTGATAAAAGCAGAGGGGCACGATTGCCCTTACCCTCTAATCTCACAGAAAGACCTAATATACAGGGCTTTACCCACCACTTCTCTCCATAGGTCAGAGGCATTGGTCTGATCATCATCAGCTGAATCAGTATGAGCTGACTGCTCAGGAATATCATACAGCTACCTTTGTCTCTCCCCAGTGCTGATCAATGATGTGCTTACTGTCTTCTGTTTAACTTAAAGATGCTGGAAGTGTCGGTACCAACTGGTGTGTGACAGCCTACAGCGAGCGCTCGCAGCTCAGCGGATTCCTGCTTTCTGAAGCTCCCCATGTGGATCACACGCTGCAAACAAACGCTAACAAGAAAGGACAATCCCAAGTGTTTTGCTTCTTTTCCAACTCAAACATTGAGTCTGGAAAATTTCACAGATGTTCTGTGCATGAAAGATTGACTTGGTGAGCAGAAAAATAAGTGAGAAACTACACACATCCCAAATATAGGGGATATATTCAGGTCACTGAGAAGTTTCTATCATACCCATGTTGTCATCCCAGTCTCTCAGGCTAGAACATTGCTCCTGTTAATAAATACTTATGCGTCCAGTCTCTCTGCCCTGGGAACAGAAAATCCTATGCCATTTGCAGATTCACTCTGCCTCAAGCTGTACCGCAATAGGTTATCCAGAGAAATGCAGCTGTAGGGAGCAGGCTTCTGGGGAAGGCACTCTGATGTGCACAGGTGGGTATGTAACAGCATGACCTCACACTGTTTTGGACAACAGACCTCTGCAGCCTCTAGGTATCACTACAATATAGATGTGCAGTATCTATTAACATAAAGTCCTTAAAAAAACTCACTGGGAACAAAACCACTGGGAAGCAAGATGTGCATTGTCTGTCTATGCAAGAAACAGTATAAAAGGAGAGGCTCATAGGCTATGAGATTTATAGTGGATCAAGATGAATCCTCCATGTAGATGAACAATGCTCAGTAATAGCATGTTCAGCAAGAGAAAGGAAAGCATCACAGGGGGATGTATGGCAGGAACTGAACCCGAAAACCTCACAAGACCCTCAGGCTTCAGCTTAAACATACAGTTTTGGAGCCCATTATTTCAAGGAAGATGTAATCCTCTCAGCAGTCCTATAGATAAAAGCTGGGAGCTACAACCATCCAGGAACACTGGAAGAATGGGACTGTTCAGAGAAGAAAGGGGAAGACTCAGGAGGGATACAATAGCTGTCTTCAGATTTGGAAAGGGCTGCCACAGAGAAAAAGGGAGTGATTTTTTTTTCTCCCATGTTTCTGATCACCAGAATAAGAAACAATTGCCTCAAATTGCAGTAGGGTTGCAAGGAAATACCAGAGAAAACTGCAGAGGTAAGGCTAAGGAGCTGTACATTTGGCTGATGAAGTTGTGGAATTGCTGTTGCAAGCCCAGGTTAGAAACTGATTTGTCACACAGAAAATCAACAGAGCTGATCTGGTTTTGGGGCAGCCTGATCTGGATTTGGTGCAAGTTGGTAAGATCTCTGATCTTTTTAGGTCCCTTTCCCCCATCTGTCTTAGCCAGACTCATTCAGGTAGAACACCAATTTATCCTGGGAATGAGAGGGTCTCCAATCTCCCCTATCCACTGCCAAGGACCATGGCTGGCCTTCACCTTCTCTCTGACTAAGCTGAAGAAAACCATCTTTTTTTCTAAGTCTCACATTTTAAAGGAACTCCAGAATCACACAGTGACCAAAGCAGAAGGCTCCAAGGAAGATGTGGTTGTCACTTTTCATCAACATGTGCACACTGCTGGATTCAGAGCACTAACCACTCATCTCAGCATCACCACCCCATACCAAAAAGAAAATAAATGGCATTTCGGTGACACAGTGGCTGATGCACTGAAATACATTCTGACAGCTACTGACTCAGTTTCAACAAAGCAATAAACATCAACGGTTTATTGACTTTCTACTAGCTCTGCCAATGCACCAGTTACAACATTGCTGTTTGTCTTTTCTGAGCAACTGCTGAACAGATCTTATTTAACAGTAACAAATCAGGCGTGCAATATCCAATACAAAATCCAGATTTTGAACCTTAATTCATTTATAATTGTAAGATAAACGGGTATTTGAAGCCGTGTTTTTCAGCAACTGAAAAGTCAGCAGTATAAATATTGCTGCATGATTAAAATCTCAAGTCGTATTAATTAAACTGAACCAGAATGTCACTGAAATGACTTTTTACTGTGTACACCTGCAGTCGGGGTAGCTCAACTCACTGGCAGTTAACAAGGAGTTCAGATCTTTGCTTTGTTGGCAGAAGAAAAGTGCCAGTCTGCCCGTGTGTGCTGCAGTGCTTGTGCCGAAAACTGCCTTGGAGCCCTGTCTGCGAAGGATCTGACTGATGGCCACACTCAACTTGAACAAGATGCAGCACGCAGAAAGGCGTAAGCTGTGGAAAGGGAACAAGATGTTTCAGAGGTCTGTTTTCCTAATCAAAAATGACATTTGCAGCACAGGGGAAAAAGTCTCTTTTTTCAGATGATGATGTATGACTAATCCTGGGAGACTACGGTAACAGAGGAAGCACCAATTTGGTAAGCAGACCAAATACTTTGGGAAAGCAACTGAGGGACAAGGAAGAAAAATGGGAGTAATTACATGATTTCTGTTAGATTTCCCTCTGAGAAACCAGCAGCAGAAGCAGCCCCCAGTCCTTTCCTTTCAATCATGACAGAGTATATTTAACACCGTATTTCCCTCCAGGCTCTTCTCACGCACATAAGCCATCACTATTATCATATGCATTTATAGGTTTGGTATTTTGTGCTAACTTTACATCACTTGCATTGGATCATTAACATTGCAAATTAGAGAAATGCCACACTGCATCTCGCACTGTCTGCAGCACTTGCCAAGCAGCTGGTATGCGATAACTATTGAAAACCAGCTGAGGTATGTTTTCAGGATGCTTCAATACCGAAACACACCCTTCCTTGTAAAGGATATATACATAAAGACATTACACCTTTCCTTTTGTACCTCTGATTATACAGCCACAGCTCTGAGGTGCAACATGAGACATATGAGTAGTTAAGGCAATAAAGTATCACAAACTCCTTGGTAGCTATTGTAAAAGTCAGTTTAGCAACCAGCATCTGGCAAAATCAGGATCTCAAAACCCCCCAAACAACTTTACAACCG
>NW_009615804.1:0-47213 GCF_000690535.1 Cariama cristata | reverse complement strand
CTCTTTAAACCTTGACTCACGAGGGAGGATACCCTCAAAATGATTAAAAATTGAGAAACATGTCAGAGCCAAGGTCACGGTTTGCTTGGAGGACAAACACAGGAATAGGAGCCCAGCCTCTTGGCTACATGCTGTAGCCGAATCCTATAGGAAATCGCAGTGCTCTGCACAGCCACAGTGCTGCCCATAAGGGACCACAGCAGGATCTTGTAGTGACTGAATTCATGCTTGTTGGTTAGCATTTAAAGCTTCTTTCAAAGGTGTGTCTCATCTTTACTCCTTCCAGGTTTTAAAGGAGCCTCATGAAGTGGAAATGTCTATTTTCAAAGACAGAGTGGAGTTTTCCACCTGAAACGAAGATGATCAGAGACTCCCTCCCATAAGGCAGAGAACAACTGTGCTTCCTTCCCATGGACAACCCCAACACCCAGAGAAACTGGCTGATAAAAGTGCAAGACAAGTGGTGCCACCACTGATGAAATGCCATGGTCGTGGGCATATACAGAACGGTTTACAGAACCTCTCTGCACGCAGCTAGGCTGTTCCAGCTGTACATGAAAGACCAGATCAAAGTTTGCCTGAAGGAAACACTAAAAACGTTGGCTTGTTCTGGCAGATACTGCAGACATGATATATTCTGACAAAAATGTCCCAGCACAATACAAATGACAGTAGGAGAGTCCTGTTCCAGTGATGCAAGTTCCCTCCAATGTCCTGGAGATTGGATAATCACTTTCATAAGCCACGGACTGGATCCAATGCGGCCAATATGACGTTATTAAGCTTTCAGAGCCTCTGGCTGTAAGAACAATAGCAGGAAAAGCTGGGACGGCTCAACATCCATACCCTTCAACAGACCCAAGGGCTCCAATCAGTTGTTCAATGTCACAGTTATTACTAGCAAACCTCTGGGGCCACTCATTCTTTCCCAGTTAGGATCCTTTTTTCAAGAAAGGTAGCTGATTTTTACATGTTCAACTCCTATAAGTGTAAGACGAATGAGGTCTTGCTTTTTGCTCCTGAAATATCCCTGGTATCTTTAATCCAGTCCCTCAGATCCCCTTCTGAGCTGTTTGATCGCTTCTCCTGCTCACTCCTCCAACAATCATTTTTCATCCTGTCTTTCTCCGGCACCTAGTAAATCCCCCTTCTCCCAGAGGGCAGGGGTGTCTGGCTCTGCAGGCTCTCTAACTGAGGTCTCAAGTCGACGACGAGACCCACACAATGGACAATGCCACCCACTGAGTGTCAGCTTGATGTCCGACGTTTCTAGAATGAAAATGACATGTGTGCAGATTGCAAAACTTTTTTTCAGCCTCTGGATTCATGTTGAAACCACAAGATGCTCTCTCCCATTGCACATCCACTGCACCTTTGCCAGGTCTACTGTCTTCAAATCAAGGCCCCCTGGGCAGGGTGTTTGCTGCCTACACAAGCTGAGTTTGCACACCTCCACTTTACTCAGCCTGCACTCACAACCCATGGATGGATCTTGTCAGTGCTTTCAGCAGGGAATCACTGCATCTCCCTTCAGGTACTCAGCCAAAACTGGCTCAGGAAAGAGTCAAAAAGTCACCAGCATGGAAATCTCAAGGACTTAGCACCCTGCTTTCTAGGGAAGGTGAACCCAAAAGACAAACAGCTGCCCAAGGATCAGGTACGAAACATATCTGTCACACTGCAGACAGGTAGGGATCTCAGAGGTGGGCACTGGCTTAGCCTGAACGGAGCAGACGACTCTGCCACAGCCCATGCTTTCATATGCAGCCAGTGCTGTCTCTGACCCCATGACCCAGGTTGATGGGTTCAGCCAGGATCTTGGTGGGTAATGCCAATGGCTTTGAGAGGGCAGCACCGGGCAGGCAGGACTGCTCTTCTCCTCACCTCGCCATGCTCAGTGTGGCCATCAGTTCAAAGTCTTCAGCATGCTGCTGTGAGCACAGCCTGAGAGGTCGTCTGCCCATCCTGCAAAGTTAGATCCCAGCACTAAAACCTTACCAGTTTCTCTCCACTGATAGAGAAAACAAAGCCACCAAGCTGAGTGCTCAGCAGCTCTTTTCTCTTTAGCACAACGCTTTCAACTTGTCCCAAGAGATGGAGAGCTCAATCATCAGATTTCCATATTTATAAGAAGAGAGTTTCTGTTTAGCCAAGCTTGTGACAGAAATAACCCTGCAAACAGGAGCAGGAGCAGCAGCACGGCAAACATGTCTGAGGGGCGGGGATGCAAAAGCCGAAGGAGATCTCAAGTCGCTCTCTACCTTGGCACAGCTTTCGAGCCCTGTGCAAGAAATTGTGAGGGCACAAATCATTTCGGCTTCTAAAATAAGAGCCCCCCTCGCCCCCGCCCCCCACGCCTGCATATCCGTGACTAATTAGCATCCATCCAGAGGGATACAGATTCTCCTCTGATAAAGCACTGTTTTGCTCCCTTCTCCCCTGACACATTTGTATTAGAAATATCCTCATTATGTGACTAATCAGGGAAGCCGAGACGAAGGCACAAGAGCCGACTTAAAGGGAAACCACTGATTTTTATAAACGTGGTTTATAAATTATTCTTATAAATTATTCGTGTCTCCAAAGGACAGGGATACTTCTTCCCCTCCCAATCCTGAAAAAAAAGGTGCAAAATTGAGGTCCCTGAAAAAAACCCCTATTTTGAATCCCAGAAGTGGCGGCTTTTATCTTCTCCCCTATTCGCTAAGCTTGCTCCCAATTCCCTCGGTTATTGCAGGGTTGCAGTTTATGCACTGCAAAGGTCCTGGAGAGCCTGGCAGCCCCATGCTGGCCGCTGGGGATGGGCTCAGCAAGGTACCTGACAGCCCCAGCATTGCCAGACGCTGTGGATGGGACGCGACAAGCCTGGTTAGCGTTTTACCACATTGAGCTTAAAAGCTAGCAGCACACAAAATGCCATCTGCATTCCCAGCCACCCCTCGAGAGCATCTGAAGATATTTAGCGCTGTTATCTTTCACGTAGCACAGCGGGCTGAGCAAAGACCAGAGCATACCTTAAATACTGAGGTAAACTGGGCTTGGCAGCAGCTGTCTGAAATAAAGGCAAGCAGACACCATTTAGCAGCACAAGGAGAATGCTTTTAAAGGAGAATTTGTTTCTCCTCTGTGCTCCCCGCAATGGAGTTGGTCTCCATCCGTCTCCAGCTTGTCTCCTCAGCCTCCCGTTGACAGCACCAGAAAGAGGTATCAGGCCAGACGGCTTCCGCCTCGCTTCTCCTTTGAAGGCAGCCCCTTTATCAGCCGAAATCAAGCCATCTGTCCCTGGGCCCCTCCAAGGAGCCACAGCAGATTGCGGAGCACGGGAGGAAGCACCACACAAAGTGGGAACAGGAGGTCGAGGAAGCTCATTCCACGCACAAAAAGCCAAACCAGATCCCTGGTTGAGCTGGGATGATGAACGGATGACAGCAGCATCAGTAGTCCCTGGGATAGGCTCATGCACATGGATGCTGGCTCTCGCTCTTTATTCAGCTCCCTCCGGGCTGCCGCTCCTTCTGCTGCGGAGACATAGACCAGCCCCAAAGCCCAGTGGCAGGGCTCCCAAAGGCCTTGCTGGAAGGCAGACTGCTGTGAGCCATGGAGGGTTTTGCCTGCTTTACTGGTTGAGTGTGACTGCCCAAATCTTTGCATTTTGACAGTTTTTTTTCATTTGCCAAATGGCTAATCTTCGGGGCAAAATTTTGCACTCTGGACATTTCTCTCAGCCTGATTTGAAAAAATAATTTTATATTTTTTATATATATACACATGCTTTTTGGGGGGCGTGGGGTGCTGGGAACACATTTTGTCACCCTAAGCCCTACTCTCTAAGTGATATCCCTCCCAGCATCTGCAGTCCGAGGCTGAGGCTGATGAGGGCTGGGGACTGGCAGGGGGTGAGGAGGGGGGGGAGGCCGGGGGTAGAGGTTTTTTTTACAGACTGGATGGGTAGGCAGGAGGGGAGATAGGAATGGCTGAATGATGTTCCTAGAAGAACAGGTCCAAGAAGACAAGGTAAAGACAGGACAGGGACAGTGAAAGATGGTCAGGGTTAAAAGCACTAGAGGACACAGCTGTCAGACATCTGTGATACGCTGCACCTCCATGCACTGCCAGGGCTTGTGCACATGAAAGATAACAACCTACTACTGCTGTTACTTCCACGGTTGGTCCCAGACTATCTTTGGGAGAAGCTCCAGAAGCCTTCTTGCAATGAAAGGATTTAGGAACCTAGCTGGCTCTGTGGCCTGAACTCAGTAAAGGCTGGTGGCTCAGAGCAATGTGCTCAGATGGCCCAGAGCTATGCTGGTGCTGCTGTGCCAGGTCACGCTGGGGTTTCCTTATAGTCCTCTGTTAAAACTGTAGGGAACTGACATTAGAAAAAAACAGCAGAGCTGGCTTGCCAAGCTCTCAAATACAGCTACTGCAGCCTAATTTGAGCCCCTGCAACCTATGTGCTACAAAACAGCCTTTAATGACATACTTATGTAAACCCTTTCCCTTGGTAATTCAGGAGCCAGCACGGACCTATGGTAGAGATGAATCAGGGTTATACAAGGAAGGAACAGAAGCCCAAGTACGTGATTTCTTGCAGAAGTTGCAAGTCATGTAGGGAACAGAGCAGAAGAATGCACAGGAGGAAAGATGATCTTGTGGTTATACAACATGGGGCTGTCCTAGGGAACTGGGACCTTTATGCTTTTACATGAAATGTGCCAAGTCTCTAAACCCAGATTTCCCACAAAGGGTCACTAATAAGGCCTCCCTCTTCTGCTACGCTCCTGGACCAGAGCCCTGCAGTGTGATATGCTGAGTGTTTACAAATGCTACCAAAGTGAGTGGGAGCTGTGCTTTGAGCAAGTGAAAAGATATGAAACAAGAGGAGGGAAAAATCATCAGGCAATAGGTATGTTGCACTGAAAACCCCAAATGATCTTCTGGCCTTAACTGGTCTCTGTCTCAAGCCCTTATCTGTCCAGCCACAAGATCATGAAAGAGGGAAGGGATTTTGAAAGGACTAAGAAGATCTGGTAAGGCTTTCTAATCCAGGCCCTCACCTAGCAGTAGGGCTGCAGAGACCAACAAGGACTTTGTGAAGTGCTCAGACACTATCTGTCATGCCAAATGCCATGGAAGAGCCCACAAAATGACTAACTTGGCTGTCAGGAGAATTTTGGTTTTATGCCTTTCTTCACCTTTTGTGTATGTGGCTCTGCCACGTCTTTCTGTACCTGGTAGACCTGTCCTTCCCCCTGACGCACCGGTGTGTCTTGTAACCCTATTTGCAACTCTGCTAGTTTCCTTGCCAGCATCACCCCGCTGTCTGTACAGCCGCTCTCCATCGAGAGCTGGGAGAGTGAGAGCACTTGGTGAAGTAAAAGCAAGGGAACAAATCAGACAAATAATGACAAATCAGAGCAGCAGACTCGATCTTTACTTCATTCACCCCAAACAAGGTAAGAAATCTCTTTCAGGATGACCTGGCGCTTGCAAAAGTTCCCTTTCAAGCCCCAGTAATCAGACGGCTGCCACCGGTGCTGAAAAAAGAATGACTACTCCTTCTCATACTGTTTATTTTTACTTTGCTGTTGATCCCTGCATCCTCCTTATCCATTAACTAGTGTCTTGTGCCAGCGGGACCATAAGCTGTAGGAATGGATTCACATCCCAGCCTCTCCCCCTCACTCCAGTGACTCCAGTTTTGGGATTGGTTTCTTTTAATCGCACTAAGTTCTTAATATCTTGTGTTTTGGAGTAGGAGTTCAGGTATGTACTAACTCTTTATCTCTTTTTTCTGCCTCCTTGATTATTCTCCTCCTCCTAGCATGCCTCCTACTATTTGCTTCTTCAAGAAGAAACCATCTCAGTATTTTCACTGTTTCTTTCTTGTTACAGATCCCCAAACTCTTCCTGATTCCACAGTATCTTTTTCAGGATTGGTGATCAGAAACACACATCATGTCCCAGGCAACATACTACTGATCTAGAATGCCTTCACAGTTTTTTACCTGCAATTTAATCTCCCTGAAATTTTTGCCTTCTTGTCTCTGTCATCACACTGCACCGATGGCTTCACTCGTGTTCCGTGCAGCGATGCTAAGTTCTTTTCCCTGTGTCACAGATTTTCTACCCTCCTTTTCATTCTTCAAAGTGCTTTTTGCAGGAGACGTCTGAATCATTATCCCCTATTTTATATTTGGGAAAACTGAGATCCAGAGAAGTGAAGCTGCTCAACACAAGAGCAGGACAGCTGGGTCCTCCTCCAGGGTTCTGTCTCCTGTAACAACAGCATCTTCATAAATTCATCTCTACTGAATACATATGATAGCATGGACCAGAAAGCAATATTACACCAAAGTACCAATATTACACTTCCAACTACACTGCAGGGGAAAAAAAAATGGTCAGGAGTTGCAGTTCTGGGACTATATTACAGTCCTGAAAGGCAGTCCCTCCCTGCAAACATTTGATATACAGCAGAAAATTACATAAACAAATCACAAGTCTCACAGGCCTGACTGTTCCCCAGACACTTTAAAGGCTGGGTTCAGTGTACAGGCTTGTTTCTTCATCCTATCATCTTCCTTTTCCAGGAAAATGTTTTTCCAGAACTGCCTTGTGAACGGCTTCATGCTCTTTGCTCAGTTAATTTTCTCAGGAACTTACTTCTTTCTCATCATCATCCAAACTAGCGTAATTCACACAGACCTCCCCAATATTTCAAGTATGTCACACATCCCTGATCAATATAAAGAGTCGCCTCTCTACCAATCTGTCACATCTGACAATTTCTTCTCCCTGTGAGTCTCATTTATGTAAGGAGCTTGCAAATAAAAGGGGAAGAGCAACACATGATCTTAAAAAGTAAATAAAAAATGTACAACTTCCCTCCTAAGATTCGTTCTCAGTTGTAAGTTTGGAGGCTAGGGCCACGATTGTGTCTGTTTCTTCTGCTGTGCACAGTCTGTGTAGAAAAGCAGAAACTAGAGAAGAGTCAACAAAATGTAAGAGTGGGATCTTCTGCAAGGGTTTCAATTTGGTTTGTAAGTTGCCTACAGAATTAATACAAGAGGAAGCATTAAGAAAACCTGTCATTACCATTGAAGCCTTTTACCTTAATGAGGATGGTTTAGACAATACATTCAGATAAAGGAGAGATAGTTCACATAAAGTTTCTCTAAGAAAGATCCCTGGAGCCTGGTTCTACCTCTATGTCTTTACAGCTTTCAATTAACACCGTGGGTGTGCACAGAAACACTTTGAGCTCATTATTCTCTTTTCAAATACCGGTGGACATAAGATATTTAGCTGAAATAGCCCTTTGTAGATCTTTTAAATTCCATTAACATGACAGGCATGGGAAAGAAATGCTGTTTCCCCTACCTGTTAGTTCCATCTTCTGCAGGGTAGAAGCAGCTTTGTGCATTAATTTAAGGTTTGCAACATCTGTGCTGCTGGAAAAAGCTATCTGAAATGTAAATCTTCAGAGCAATGACAGATTGAAGCTGAACTCAGGCACTTGACTTATGGAGGCACAAATCAGGAATGTTATTGGCTCAAACACAGAAGCCTCCCAGTGAAATAAAAAATGGTAAATAAATGGCAGCCTCTCTGGGTGATCATTCTCATTATCTGACTATACAAGACAATGAGAGAAGCACCAAAGAAAGCTTGTCATTAGCTGTTAATTACAGGCACTTTCAGAAAGTGCTGCTTAAAGCTTGAAAGATTGACTCTCTTTCCAACCACTACCTAATGTGTATGTTAGAGCTGTATTAAAGCAGTCTCATTAGGTCCCCACCCCTAGCATCACAGCTCAGAGAGCGCTTCTGATGCTTTAGATGAAATTTGCGTTTTAAAAAGCTCATCTACATATAGCCTAACCCCTGGGCTTATCTCCAGCATACTTTACTGCGTACAGATCTATCTAGCTGATGCTCATGTTGTACAAACACAAGACACCCAAGTGTGTTGTAATGACCTGCAAAAGAGGCAGCACTGTCCTGGCCCATCACGATGTATAATCACGTGATGTAGCAATTACACAAATCATAACAATTAGCCTGTAAGCTAAGTGCAGCTACCTCAGGACACGATTTTAGGTTTGCTTGCTCTTTACTGCTCTTTCACATACCTTCTTTTGTTCTTACCATCTTCCTTTCCTTATTCCCAGACCTTTTATTTTCAGTCACTAGAGAGCCCATTACTCTTGAAGAGGGTCTCTGTGAAGATAATAATTCCTAGGTGAGACACCTCACTTCCCACGAGCCAGCTAGCCTCTACCATATGTATAATCTGTGCTTTTCATCAGAGAAAACTGGGAGGCTTTCAATTTACTTTAAACTGGTTACATTTCCATGTAAACTCTTCTCTGTCTCTACAATTGTTGAAGTAAAAATCCATCTTGTACCTACTTTACCTTCAAAGCAATATTTTCACTCTAAATTACAGAACCATCTATTATATCTGGAAACAGAGCATCATCACAACAGCTTGTGTAAAGTGCCTGCAGAACCATAGCTTTTAATTGATGGGTGTGACGTCGGGTGACCCCAAGACAGCACACAGAGGTGGCCTGAGCCCAAGCGAAAAGGGTCACAGGCACAGAAGTAGAGTCATGGCCATAAACCACACAAAACAACTCAAGTGGTCCATCTATGCTGGAGAGATGAACAATTTAATTGTAACCTGTGTTTCACACAGTTTGCACAGCCAGTAGGATAAATACTGTATGACATTAAGTATGACTTTAAGACTGCATTATGTTTAATCACAGGATAGCCGGTGTACATCTACCCTGTCTCTATCTGTTGTTTATGCTTCCACTTCTGCAGTATTTGCAAACATTTGAAGCAGAGCAATAGTCAACACTGAGTGTACCCCTGTGCTTACACACGGAATTTCCCACTTCAGTCATTTCAGAGTTATCAAGATGATGTGAACTATGTCCTGTTTGCAGGGGAGCTAATAGACTTTAACATAGCAAAATTAAATTACTCTGATCTTACACTATGTAAAATCCCTGCAGAATTGCTTGGAGCAGAAATGGTTAGTAAATTGCACAAACAGCACAGTTTAGGGCCATTTACTCCAACTGCTCCAAGGGCTTTTCATATATAACTACTCCCTCAGCTATAACAGGGCAGGGTTCAAGGAATTTGTGACCAATTTTGAAGTTTTCAAAACCATCTGTGTGGCTGAACTCCAGTTTGAGTTGCTAGTTCTCAGGTCCAGCTTTTACACCAAGCAAATTACAGAGGTAGCTGCCTCCAGCCATCATGCCCACGATACTCCTGAGGTGCTGACAGTGACCCATGCACAAAGAGACAATTTGTGGCATCTTAATCATACAGGAGCCATACCAAACATTTTCATTTACAACTATGCCCAGCACCTCGAACTTGGACACTCCTGCTCATCCTGCATAAACATTTTGGTAATTGTTCTATATTTCCATTGCACCGGTGGGTATCCAACGGCATTAACATGCCATGCTTTAAATCCAGAAATGAAAAGTACAAGAAGTAGAACAGGAGCTAGTATTGTGGTTCATACAGAGCCAAGACGCATCCCCCAAAAGCATGGCCATGTGGAGAACACAGATGCTGAAGCTGCATTCTTCCCCCCACTTCAGTTTAACTCCTCACTGTTCTCTACTCCCTGCCACATCCAGCAACATCTGTACTGTATGGTTTCTCCTGAAGAATGTAATTTCCCAAAGGCCTCCAGAAGTAGCCTAGGTCTCATATCATCAATACAGTTTACAGGAATTATCACAGTGAAGGTGTTTTTGTATGGGAGGAGAATCCAGCCCACTAAAAATCAGCAAACTGAGCCCCTGGGAAGAGGACCTCCTGCTCCTTCTGTCAGTCTGATTCCTTGAGCATTCCATCTGCAGATGATCAATAAAAAGAAGAGTTTGGAAAATCACTTTCCAGTCACATCCCCACAGAAAGCACGAATAGAGGCAGGCGAACACAAAACACTCTGTAATAATGACTTTAATCGAGACCTCAGCTACTCAGATAAGCCTCTTACTACAAAGGCAATGCATTCCCCCTTCAACCGCAATCAACTGCCAGGCTGACAAGCCATTCATCCACAAATCGTGACATTTGCTCGCAGTATGTTTTTGCATTTCTTCCACCACTTACAACTGCACAGTTCAGCTGGCAGCCCAGGCTGGTATGCTGCTTTTTCCTTGAAAGAGGTGGGGTATAGCTCTTCTGGCAGCACAGGCTGCCTTAACATCTGATCTTCTTCTCAAAGCTGTGATGCTCATCAGCCCAGAGAGCACAAGCAGCTGTCCCCTGTAGGGACAGAGTGAGGTTGGGATCACACCACTCCTTGCACACGCATGCAGCCCACTGCGTCCTCCTGGAGCCACGACCACAGAAGTGGCTCTCAAAGGCAGGATCCAGCTCCATGAACCCACTGCAGCTCAGCTACGCTGATTCACGGATTCTGCTGGCACAGCAAAGGGAGGGGGTTGGTGCATCTCATGTCATTTTCAAGATGACTGTCACAAAAACACCGCAGGTGAAAAAAATAGACTCTCTAAGCATGAGACTCCTACATCTGTTTAAGTCTATGAGGTGAGTAAGCGTCCACACATCTTTGCAATGTGAAGACTCATCCCTGCTTCAGAAACAGGAGATTAAATACTATCTGAGTAAGCCTGGTATTTTATATGCAAACTGTTACATGGTCCAAACTTCTCCTTTTAATAAACTTTCCTCAGTTGAGGCAATGAAGGGAAGAAAGTTTCAAGGTCTAAACCAAGTGTTTTTGACATAACTGCACTCAGTACCTCCCTTGTAAAACCATTTCCAGCTGGAGGAACTTTATGTTTCCATTCAGATCTCTCCAGCTGAACATGCTGCACCAGTGCTGAGATTTAAGTAAAAAAAGAGTCAGTACTTTTATTCCCTGTTTTAAAAGAAAAATTTTAAAGGGGAGAGGGACAAGACTTCAATGCAGAATTACTGGAGCAACATTATACTTATGCTGCAATGAAAACAGCAGTCTTACTCAAGCCCTGTCAAGACACCAGGATTTAATAACAAGAAACACGCCACATCAGGATGGAAGAGGCTGCTTTTGTCCCAGCCAGTGCGAGAGCCATCTGTTAAGAGATTCACTTACGTTGTTGGAGTAACAATTCCACAGCTGTTCTCTATGAATTAAAAAAAAAGTACAAATCTGAAAGAATCGCGTGTGTTTCAGAAGATGGTTAAAGAAACACTATTTCTTCTTGCTGCATTTCAAAAACGCACTATGCCACTGGCAAACTCCTCTTCTTTCTCAGGAGAAATCAGGAAAGCACATCACTTTAATCCAAAACATATCAGTGGTCTTCTACATCTCATAATCCAAGGAATTTCATTTAACACGTATTATACCCTGTAACAGATCATTTGAGAACTGTATTAAGGTATTGATCCCTGTCTGCTAGGTCTACCTCCCAAACAAACTACAGATACATTCAGAACTGAACACCCTGAATATTGTGTTACCTGCAAACAGAGGTGGAAGTAAGCGAAATGAAGCACAAGGATCTCCAACCTCTTCTGCAGCAAAAGAATTGCTTATCTAGAGCTCGTCTTTTTAGTCAAGTGAAAGCTCTTCTCCTGTTTCTGTTTATTTTAACAACTAGGGCAAACCTCATGCAACTGGCACCTATTCAAATCCTGTGGGAGGACAAGATATCAGTTGTAATGTCCTGTGCCCAAGCCAATGAACGTAATTACTGAAGACCCTATTCAAACCATCTCCGACAGCATCTGAAATGCCCTTGGCTCCCAGTGCAGTAAGCAGATGAAGAAGAGTCTGTATTCAGACCACTGTCTCCAGATGTCAATCTCAGCGAGTGTGATGACTTCTTTTCAGGAGCCAAGACATGACAGCTTTAGACAGTGGGTACCCTGAATTGCTCACTGCTCTCTTGAACCTAGATGCATGTGGTCTCAATTCCTACCCGCTCCTGTGTAGCTTTAGCTTGTTTCTTCCTGTGCCAGCTGTGACATTGCCACTCTTGTTTCTCTGTGAACACTGTGAAGAATCAGTGATGGCTGAAGGTGCACCACAACCTTTGATTAGTACAGTCAGCAAAGCATTTTCATAAAGTAGCAAACCTGAACCATCAGGATGCAACTCTGCATAAGGAAAGGGATTAAAATCCAAGCACAACTGTGGAACACACAAACTCTAAATTACAATTACTATTATTCTCTCCTGTACAGAAATCTACACATAAATTTCCCCCCCCCCTCCCCGCAGGTACCAAACCATGACTGAAACTAATTAAATGTAGCCCTTTCAGGAATGCTGCCTAATAGATCTTGGTAAGGCAAAGATAAATTACGTTCCTTTTAAACCAAACTAATATGGAAAAGCCTAGGAATGTTAAAAAAATAATAAATTTAAAAGAATGTAATAATGACTTTGATTTTTTCAAAAACCCCTAAACTGTTCTGCTTTTAAGAGACTATCCTCTCAACTTTATGGACTCGCAGAACATTACTGGATGTGTAGGCTGTGCAGCACCATAAACTGTAAAGATCAGGGCTACTGCTCCAGGCTAATACTGTAATTTTCCAATGGATGGTTTTCATTTACAATTCACCTATTGTATCTGGAAGTCTAATTGTAGCCAAATACATTTTCGGGTTGTTCAAGGTATAATAAAGAACCAAATAGCTAAGAAAGGCAGCTTTAACTTTATAATTAGAAACATTCGCTATTTCAGGTAGCTTCCCCCTAGCCTGTTTATAAGTTCCCTATTATACCTTTTAGTATGTTGGAAAAATAAATTATGACAAGCTGCAGAGTGATTCACAGATACAATAAGAAACAGGGAAGAGAGAAACTACACAGGACTCTGGATAAACCTTAGACAGCAGAGTAGTTCATAAGCAAAGTGTTTTCCCATAGGAGTGAGGGTAGATGAGGAGCGTCTGCATTTGCTTCCCAGGAGGCCCATTAAACACAAGGTGATAATGGAAATCGGTCCCCATTTCCCCATGTATGAGACGCGGATAGGTTTATCAGTAGATTCCAGAGGCACATGCAAATACTGTGCATTAGCAGGCACAGTTCCAGTTTAACCTGGCAGCTACTACCTGCTGGAACAGCTGGAGATGCTCCTCCAGCCACTCCACAGCCCCAGTTCATCCTAACACTCCAGACCGTTCAGCGCTGCTGACAGCAACCCAGCCTCTCCTAGGCAAAGCGACTGACAGCAGCCTGTAGTGCTGGGGGCAACGCACGCCATCCTGCAGAGCCATGCAGTCCCTTCAAGTTAAACATTAACATGTGAAAACAGACCTATTGCTAGTACAGAACGGCAAGTTCACCGTCCTGGGCGATGGCCAACACTGCTCTCCTTTAGAGCTAGTGTGGAGAGATCAGGAGTGAGATTAGTACAAGGTGTGTTTCATAAATGATTTTTCATATGGGCTCTGGTATAGCAGAATTTGATCTTCATGAAAATCTGTGTGGTTTTCTGTCCAAATAGCTTTGTAAGAACTCTTGGTTATTGTCTTTGCTGGACTGGAACCGGCAGTTCAAATGTGAAAGGTTTTCTACCATCTCACAGTTCTCTGACTCCTCCTTGAGGAGGACTATGAAAACCATGCTAGGGAAGACACAGAAAACAGAATGCAAAAGGCTCAGTCAGTTGTTCCAAGATTAGTGGAAGGGTCATAAACAGGTGGTTGAACAAAAAGATGAGTTTTCTCTTTTCTACTGTTGCCCCTAAACTGGATGCTAAGGAGCAGTGCTGAGCAGCAATCATCTCCGATTGCTCTATTTTCTGCCCTGTGTCAATGCAAGTTATTTCTTCTTTAAAATATACAAGGTTACGATTGCCATTCCAGAAGAGCCAAGCAAGCACCAACTCTTCTAAACACTCTCTCTCCCTTTACCCTGCTAGCATAGCTGGATGTTGCTGAACCACACAGATGATACAGATAAACCCTCCTTAAGGCCATGTGTCACAAATATCCTCTGAAGAGTCACAAAAAGGAGGTCCAGAATCTACTGAAAAAAGAAAGCAGAGCTGGACATAAGTACAAGATTGGACACCACCTCTTCCGAGAAGTTCTGTGTGGCTGCCAAACCCTCTTGCTACATTGCTTCAAGCCGTACCAAGAACCAAGGTCCTGCTGTGCACCCCGCGCACAGGCAGCTGCCAGCCAGCCGCATGCAGACCGGCACTGGGAGCCCAGTTCTGGATGCCAGTAGTACAATGGTCACCCCAGTCAAGCTGTACAAAAGTTCAGGAAGCATAAGGACATGGCTCGGGGGGGGGTTCCTTCCCTTTCGCCACTGTATTTTGGGTGTTCCGTATAAGTGGACACATCGTTGATGGCTGTTTCTTCTGTTTTGCAGCTTTTATCAATACAGAGATTTCCATGCTTAAGATGCAACACAAGATCACAGACCACACTCTGCTTGCAGTCCACCAATGAAACCTGAAGAAAACTTTTTTAACAGCATTGCTTGAGTTTTACATTAGTGTAACAGCCTGCTTCTGCAGCCCCCACTGCCTTGTTAAGCACTCTCATCACTGTCAAAAAAATTACAAGAGAGAATGTAACACAAGATTAAGTTCTCCTCTTTCTGTATGTAAGAACATGAACATCTTTAGACAATCAACATTTTAGAAGTATGCATTTAATATCTTTTGTGTTAAATTCCCATTAGGCTGCCTAACCAGGTGATCTGTTTAAACACACAGAATATTAAGAGATGACAGGAGGCAGCTATCTCGGCTCTTATGCCTAAAAAGTGAGAAATCCTGAATCCTAAAACTACACTTACATTTATTACAGAGAAGAAAGGAAACTTCTGACTTTGTAATCCGAGAAAATATTAGTGCTAGCCTAAAGAAGCGAGCTAGGAATTAGATGATTTGATAAATTCTGTGATTCTGTTGATTATGAATGTTTAACAAGAGATTAAAATGAAAATTCTTACAAGTTTCAACATAAACAAGGGGATCAGAGAAGCTAACAAACTTATTACTGCTTGTCCTACTAAACAGGCCACAGTGGATGGACAGGCTGGAAAAAGCCCAAAGATGGTGAGGGCTTTTGCAGAGAGCAGTGCTGTCAGCTCTCCCTCCTGCGGTGTCCATGTCAGCAGCGCTCCCTGGATGCAGGACATTCCAGATCACGTTCTCCCAACTACAAGGGTTTTTAAAAAAAATGAGACTTTTCTCTATTGTAAAATACTCTTTTG
The DNA here is from genome assembly GCF_000690535.1 of Cariama cristata. Classification (NCBI taxonomy): domain Eukaryota; kingdom Metazoa; phylum Chordata; class Aves; order Cariamiformes; family Cariamidae; genus Cariama; species Cariama cristata. Next base: position 31,970 of record NW_009615804.1, on the reverse strand, counting down.
GGACAATGTGACTAGCTGTGTGATGAAATGATGTCCCATATGCCTTGCTGTTGTTCATATCTGCTTTAACACAGCTCTACCCACAGCATGTACCTGTAGCGTGTGCAGAGCACTGAGATCCACCTACAGAAGAGGGGTGCCTAGATCTCACCTTAGGCTTAGATGCACAATACTCATACACAGAACACCAAGTGAGCAGTCATCCATTCATTACCTGCAATGTGTATCAGACTAACTACCATCTCCCCAGTAATATTCTGCAGAGAGAAGGATTTGGTTTATTGTATCCAGACACCGCAACTGGCTCTCAGTGTTTAAACTCACTTGAATGTGACAAGTTCCTCTTGTGTTATCGACTGGCCATGGTCTTTCTAAGGATCACTATCTCTCTGCCATGCAAATCACGTCTGCAGGCAAAGGATGAGCCACATGTCCTAAGACAGCCGCTTCTGCTCTGAAGTAAATTATTTTATACAGCTGGAAGGTTAAAACCTTTTTGCAAGATCCCCTAAAGCAGGAGCTGGCGATCTGTGGAGTTATTTTCTTCAGTAGTTAGCATTGCCTTGCATGTCCGCTAACACGGTGGCAGTTTTATGCCTGCAGTCCTGCTGTGCTCCTTTCCATCCAAGGCTCCAACAATTTTCCCACCTCCAGACCAGCCATGGTGCTGCATCATCACACCAGCGGCTCCCAGCTCATCAGCAAAAAGAAACGGAGGATTTTCTCAGGTCATTATGCAGGTGGTCCCTGAACTTAACTCTGAGAACAAGAAATAAAAGAGGAGACTTTAAAAAAGTCTGTGTAAAATGGTTGCAGATAACACGGTTGCGCTAGCAAACTCCAGATGACAGGGAGGAAAGGATAACTAAGCCATTCAAGAGTTAAAATCACGTCACTGAGCCTACAGAAAGTGTTTCAGGGCCATAAAAACAACCCTGACCATGATAGGCAACAGATACCTAGTTATCTCAACTGCAGTAGTTTACAAAGTTTACAGAGAATAAAAAAGGAAAGAATTAATTTTCTTTCAAGCCTGCAGTATCTTTAATAGGATTTCCAGGCCTAAGGTAGAGAACAAGAAATGCAAGAAAGAGAAATGGAAATGCTAGAGATTAACTAATTTTAGAATCAACCACACGCTGTTTGCTTGCAGCTGGTGAGTGACCTTTGCATTATTCTCAGCTAGCAGGAAATTCCAATCTACATTAATAAGCAGAATATTGTTCACTCTTCCAACAGCACTTGCTTTAAAGGTTTTCTCACACACACAGTCCTCAGTCATTTTCTACCCACTTCTTCACACTGTCTGCTCCTCTCAAAGCATCTGAATCAGTGCAGTGGTTTGCAACAGTGATAATTGTCCTGTGGCTGCTCCCTCAAATGAAACACTCTACCTGAAAAGTTTCATACAGGAATGGACAAAGAGGGCTCCTTCACCCTTCATAGCTATGCTGCAACAGGCATTTCCAGATAGCCACTGCTAAAAGACATTTACTTTCAACCAGGGATTCATCTCAAATTTTCTGATACTATTTTAGCAGTGGAGGATTTAATGGATGATTAGATGACGACAAATGGGTTGCCACTTGTTGCACACATACAGTTCTCGTTAAACTCAATAATGGCTCTACACATACATGACTGGATTTCCAGATTTTGGCTGCAACCTGCTGAAATATGAAATCAAACTTTGGATTGATTTCAGCCACAACCAAACATTTAAAAAGGAAGCTGCAGTGCAGTGACAAATCACTGTCTACAAAATGCAACTGGAGAAAGGTTCTAAATTACTTTTATAGAAATATTCTTCCGGTCTTCCTCCATACTGCAGAAAGCATGTCTGTGCAAGGTACTGAAGCGTTCTGCGCTTGAGTAGGAAAGCCCTGTCCCAATAAACTGGAAGTGATGGCAATGATCTGCCCACACAGCACCTTCTCCCCGCTTTGCCCCACACCCAAGGTGTGCTGCTGTCTCCGGTAATGGCTGCATTTCTGCAGAAAGGAAAGAGGGTGTCACTGTAAGAGGGACTCAATGAGTTTCTACAGTTTCTTCAGACTACCAAACCAAAGTTTAACGGATACTTAACTACAAACAAACAAGTGGAATTGAGCACAGCATCCAGTAATCCAACAGGCTTTCTAGCAGATAGCAGGGAACATTGTTTGGACCCTGGAAAGTCAGTCCAGATTACATGTAGGCATTCCCCTTTGACAACAGATCCAGGCTTGTGTTTTCGTTCCATGCACAATCTCGAGTCACCCTCATCTCATTTGGGAACATCAGGCTTTCATGCCTTGGCCATTCCTCTTCCAAATACAGTATGGTGGCTGCAAACGTCCCCCTGCTTCTCTCTGGTCTGTTGGACCTCTGCTAGCTGCTGACTTACAGCACTCCCTACTGTGACCCCTAAGGTGCACCCCTTCCCTCCCTCTTTTTCTGGCTGAGGAGAATCACAGCCTTGCTGAGGTTCGCAGGGACCTTTTGAATATCTCCAGGGATGGAGATTCCACCTCTATGTGAGATCTGTGCCCATGCTCCATCAGAAAAGAATATGCTTCTGTTGCCTCCCACTACCTGCATTCATCTCCGAGGGGAGCGCACACAGAGGCAGGCAAGCGAGTGCTCGCTCCGCTGCGCCGGAGAGTTGCCTTGCAGGGGTCACCAGTGAAAATTTCTGCAGCATAGTTAAGCACAGGAATCCTGGCTTACGCTAGGTCTGAGGCATTCAAATCCCATAAGCATACACTCTTCTTCTTTTCTAGCAAGACGACATTTAACCAGCTAGGGAAAACAGCCAATTAAACATTTCCCTGCAGGTCATAACCATAGCTAGAAATTCTTAATTAACAAGTTAAAACTCTTATTAACATTTTTAGGACTAGTATACTCAGCTTGCCAATCAGAAAATAGCCTAAAACACCACAAGCAAGTCACCAGATTAAAAGGCGGTCAGCAAATTTACCTCTTTGATGTTTAAGGTCTCTTCCAAACATAATGATTCTATGATTTTTTTACCTTCAACTCCCTTTTGTGTTTGTCTCAGCTCACATATAACAAGTTTCAGAAGAAAGCATCTAATCTGCTGAAGGTGTATGTATTAGTCTTTTTTTTTTTTAATAATTAAAACAGCTTTTAATGTTGTAGTTTATGATTGGTTTTGGAAACTATGTCAAGGTGTTCACTGTCCAAAACAATGATTTGAAGGGTTTGACTCATTTACACGTCAGTGGCTCCAACTGATCATCAAAATGCAAGGGCAATTAGATTAAAAAAAAACTTGACTTGTCAATTTGCCAATTCCTTTCCTAGTACTAACCCTGGTGCCTTAATGTTGTAAGGTTCTGATGAAGGATGACAGAGATTTTCACCTCAGTGCCCTGGTTTAAATCGTACATTTTATTAGCAGTTGCTTATGTAGGCCAGTACAAAAAGAAACAGCAGCCCAGAACTCTGTCCCTCACAGACAGATGACCACACCTGCTGGAAAAGCAAACTTTCCATGTGAAAACTGTAAAGCCCTGACCTGTGTGCTTCCACATGTGAGGCAACGCAATGCTGTTCTCTGCAGACGGACAGGACTTCGGCAGCTGCTTGTGCTCTGTCCACCAGCAGCACAGCGAGAACAGATGTTCTGGGTACTTCTGTTAGGGTGGAGAAAAGGATTGTGAGCAGCAGAATTTAACAAAACTAGCTCTGTTTTACTCTGCTCATTTTGGAATGGTTTGATTAGCAGCTATCGGTTATTGAAAAAATCAAAAAAAGAATAGGGGAAAAGGCCATGGAAAATCTCTCTTGTTCACAAGCCAAACAACGTGGCTTCAAAGACATAATGCTCCTCCTTTCCAGCAATGAAACCAACTGGAAGATCCAACTCAGATACCTTATTTTCTTCAGGTACTGACTAAATGGGGCTCCACCACACTAAAGAGCAGGACCACTTTAGCAGGAACCCTGACATCTTTTAACTCCAGCAGTAGTCCTGGCAGACAATGCAATGCCTTTTGTCCCAGCTCTGAGATACCAGCTGCATAAATATGTTTCTTGAGCCCTACATGAGCTCCAAACTGCTGTGCTACTCCAGCTATCCTGCACTTTGCTACATGGAAAACCTGGAGAACCTGCTCTGTGATCCTCAAGCACCGCATCCCCTCTCCTCTCTGTTTCCCACCACCCTCAGCCAGCTCAGAGGACACTGCCTTGCTCTGGCTATGCACAGCCACCAAGAAGGACCCCACGAGGCTGAATGTCTACAGACTATGACGACTTATATATCACAGCTCCACCTGAACAAAACGAGATGAGCCTCTCCTGCACTGCAACATTGCAGATGGCAGCTCTGAAATCTAAGATAATGGGAGAAAAGCCACATCCACCAAGACCCTTCCTTCCCTGTTTGAATGAAACAAGCAACTAGTGGTTAGCAAAACCATCCCTAGAGCTGCAGGCTGGTGGCAGAGACAGGAAAGGGCTGGAAGAGATGCCCCGGGCTGTGCAGAAAGAACATCTTGTCTCCACAGGCACAAGCACAGCGAACTGCCTTCCCTGCAGAACTGGCTGAGCAAGCAAAGCTTAGCGTGCCAGGGCTCAATCTATCAGCGCCGTGTGTGGTGGAGTGACTCTTTTTAGTCCACAGCATCACCATCTCCGCTGACTGCCAGCATCTGACCCATCCCTGATTTGGCTACTTCTTTCACAGCCTCTCTGCAGGATGGAAACGTTTAGGACTTCCTTGTTATCCACCATATGAGAATGTGTTTGCACAAAGTTCCCATGGCGTGAAACACACCGAGATTATTACCCAGCACTGCTGTGAGAAGCAGATGGTTTGCACTGAATCTGGCTGGTAGGCTGCTAGTCGCACCCGTCCCTGCCCACGCCAGATGAGGGGCCTGAGGAGGGACTGCTCCCAAAGCCGGGCTGTCAAGGGCACCAATCTCCCATGGGATGTGCACACGCTAGCAAAGTCAGGTGACAGATGACTTTGTGCAAGGGCACAGTCGTTGCACTGTGCCCCAGAACATCAGAGCTGCAGAGAGGAATGAATTTTTATTTTGACTTAGATTTTGAAATGAATTTGTACAAGCAAAAGAAGGAACTCTGCTAATGAAAAATGGAGCACTGTGGGACCTGAGTGGCTATACTCTCTTATGATGTGATGGACAGCTAATTCATTTAAAGGGTCTGAAACACTAGTGCAGGTTTCTCCAATATGGTTCTTCTCCCAAACACATTTTTCATGTAATCTAAGTCTGTGTGGGAGAGGGAAAAGCCAGCATTATAACAACTGTTTTTTCACAGAGCAACTTAATCTGTTGCTTAGGTATTTTTTATCTTCTGCTTGAAGGAAATCACAATCTATCATTTGTACTAAAATAAAGACCCTAACCAACATAGAGAGGAATGTGGGGCTACTGGGGACAACAGGAGATTCATCAGAGGACCAGGAACAAAGTCGTCAAAGCACAGGGAGGAAGGCATAAGCTTACAGCCTCAAAAATAAGACAAAAGTTCACAAAATATGATGCTCAAAGGGGCCTTTCTGAATTATTTCATACAGTCCTGATTCCAAGTGCTGTGCTACCATGTGGTCAAAGTTCACCCTTCATTAACATGCTTTGCATCTTACAAGTTGTTACTCTGCTGGTTGTTAGATTACACTGATGCATAGCCAGTTTTTTTCCTCTAAAAATCAACTCTTTTGATTTCCTTCCAAAAAAGTAAGAGACTGTTCCCTGACTAGGTAAACTAATGAATCTTGGTTACACAAATATTTGTTTATTTTGCCCTTTAACCTTGCAATATCCCTCCTAGATCACCACTGTCAGGAAGCAGAAAGCATCACTTGGACCAGGCATGAGCCAGGAATGCATGGGCCAGGTTGCAGGCAGCTGCCACGCAGACCTCAGCCTGCCTGACTTCTGTCCATCCTTCCACAGTGAGGCACTTCTTTGAGTCTCTTCTACCCTACTGCTGTTTTTCAGTGAACCTGAAATATACCATCCTAATTATCTTTGGAAAAGAGCTTTAAAATTGGCCTGTATCAGCCAACAAAAACATATGTCAGGGGAAAATGGACACGCTCACTGTTTCATAAGCCTCCTGTCTTTCTGCAACCAAGCTGCATTATGGAGGCAGGCTCTGCACTTCAATAATTACCTCACGACACACCTTCATGTTTCCATGTGCTACTGAAAATATGCTGTCATTTTCCTGTGAGGCACAGGGGTGCTTCAAAGCAGCACTTACTACAGCTAAGAAGTGGGGCAAATCAATGGCATTCTGGGCATTCACCTGCATTTTAACCAAGATGATGAAATGTGTAATAGCATTTACCTCTAGAGGTTTGAACAGTATTTAAAGACTGAAACATAGTGGGCTTTTGTGCAAATGCCCAGGGCCACCTTTATTCTCCCCCCGATTCTCCCCCATCTCAAGATGCAGCCTCTGTATTAACATCCTTTTTTACTCACCCAAAGCTAAAAAATGCAAGTTTTCCATTGTTAATTAGACTCATTAGATACAGATGTGCTTCTTCCAAATCTGCTCAAGCATTTATAAGGGTCAGGCAACATGGTATTCCAGTCCTGCATAGAAATTAAAGCATGGCTCCACATTTGGAAACTAATTCTAAAAATATCATTGCAGAATTCAAAGTTAGCAAATCTCAATGGCCCAGATCAAACATGCTCCACTTAAGTTCTCTAGGAACATTTTCCTGGTGAGCAGTGTGCAATATAACCCTGTGGCAGGATTCTTATCCTCACCTAGAACTGAAGCGTTGAATGCTTTTAAGGATTCACAATGATACTCTGCCAAACAGAGAATTGGTAGTGTCAGAGGCTGCATGATTTGTCCTCCACTACTTCCATCAAAGTGATGCTGCATGAAGCAGCATGATGATCTTATGTGGCTGTCCTGTTCTGGACTGAGCTGCTCTGATAAAAAGAGTATTTTCCTAGCAGGGCAAGTGAGAGCTAACCCAGCCATCAAACGTGGAACAATAGCAACACCACAAGTCAGGACCACTCTTTGGTTGAAGCTTTAGGAAGCCAAAATCATCCTTTCTAGTTTAGAGTTCCACCTCTTTACACCCAGTTCTTTTCTGTATTTGCTCTGTACCCTACCCACTTCAAAGTTTTTCAGTCTCACAGAGAACAAAATCCAGCAAGGCCTCACCTCAAGTAAACCAACCTTTGAATCATAGAAGTGGTGCTGCTAAAAAATTGTTGATTCACCAAGGGCCAGAGAGAAGCAGGAGGCTTCCTGGAAGAACGTGCCTGCCCTATGCACAACTGTGGCCCTTTCCCCGCAGTTCCACGTAGTATACTGTATTGTGTCTATGGCGATGCTAACATAAAGATTTTCAGGCCTCAGACTCCCCAGAAAATCCAGCCAATCCTCCCAGCACTGCAGTAAGCCAGGACTGATGAACTTTATGCCTCGAGATTAGGATCAAACGTATTGAGTGAAGACACTCTATAATACAATGATTGCTAGTCCACGGGCACCTATTTCTAGGAGGAAAGTTTATTCTCCCTTTTGCAGTGATTCCATGAGTAGACACTCTTCTCCGGCGAGAGAAAACACACCTGTATTAGAACAGTTGCATCTTTACCAATAAGTTTAACGAAACAGCAAGTAGTGCAAATAAACATTTATTAATGAGAACAACAGAAACTCAACCAACAGAACACGTTGAAACAAGGCTCCATGAAGTTTACTGAACATTAGAGTAGAGACCTGGCTGTGCTGTACTGATCAGAAAAGCATGAAGGTACAGGGCTTCACCAGGGTACAATGACCTGGTACACAGAACTGGCAAGGGAAAACACATCTTTGCTCCTGCCCAGTGTATTCTTTGCAGCACTGCTTGTTTTCACTGCCTTGAATTGCAAGGTAAAGATAGCCTGGTGAGTTTAAGTGATTTATACCCTTATTAACATCAGCAACTTAAAAGTAAAATCAGCAGCATGGAACATAAATTTAAGTCATTGACTAACTTTCCATTTATGGATTAGTTTTTACTCTGATGACTGCTGTCTCTTCATTTTTCAGACAAGGTTAACTTTCAGTTTGCCATTAAATCTAGTCTTACATCATAGTTACTATTCTTGCTACTGGTAACAGTCTGCATACAAAAGTAATCACCTATCATTATGTTTATCCAGACTCTGGTGTCATGATAAATCAACCTGACTTCCTTTCCCCCAAATTCCCACTCTTCAGCTGAAATTACATTTGAATAGAAATTGGAGGTCAAGTGCACAAATCCAACTTCTAAAAAGCAATGAAAAGTCTTAAGAGCACTGCACATCTTGGATTATAAATGCACATTTTGAGGTAACGTGTTGCAAAATTGATCACATTTCTGACCACAGATCCAATAAGATTTCAGAACCAACAGGTCTCTGCCTCAGAACTCTTTCACAGCCTGAGGAAAAGAAAGCTTTCTTCCCTTTTTCCAACTCCCAATTGATTTCTCAGCTGTGAAATTATTATTCAACTAGTGCAGCTTAATAACCTGAAAATCTTTCTCATGCCCCTGAAGAGACAATTACCAAAGAAGTTGGGGCTTTGCATGTGAAACCTAGGCACCAAGCATTCAGATAGTCACTTTTCCAGTTTACTTGTTTGACCATGAAGTGTTGATATCATGTGTTCTTCTGAATGTTTTGTTTATACAGTAGCAAGTTTCTTTCACAGAGGTTGATACTGAAATAAATATTTGTCTCGAATCTTTAAAATAGCTGATTACATATTTAAAATCACATTCAATTACGTTAGCCAGTGAAATGCCTGGCAAGTTCCATATAATTACCTGTTACCACCTGACAGACATCAATGGGTTGAGATTGCAACAGTGAGCAATAATATCCTAATCCAAATTTCTCCAGCAAAGTACTGTTTCTCTTTGCAATTTCCCTTCCACTACACCACCAAGCACCTCCGTTTCTTCTTAAAAAGTGCGTGTAGTAGCCACTACTATCCCTACTTCTGCAGTAGTGACAGAAACTTTCTTTAAACTTGAAGAAAAGCGTTTCTCTACACCACCAAGCACCTCCGTTTCTTCTTAAGAAGTGCGTGTAGTAGCCACTACTACCCCTACTTCTGCAGTAGTGACAGAAACTTCCTTTAAACTTGGAGAAAAGCGTTTCTCCGCTTAACTGTCTCTTTCACACAGGATCTCTCTAAGTGCCCTTGAAAGAAGGAGGAAAGTTGAAGAGTATCAGAGAACAGGCTGACAACTAACCAGACATGTCTGAAGCTTCGCTATTTGTCTCCAGGGTGCAGAAATGCGTCTTGTTCAGATGGGTACAGGACACACATATATACCTAACCAGATGCTGCTCTCTTCCAGCAGCAGAAAGCAGTACTGCTTATTCACAGAAGTGATAAAACCAACGTGCAGCCTTGAGTATTTGTAGGAAAAACAACCGTCACCACTTCTGAATTGTGTTCTGCTGATGATCAGGTGTTAAGAAGCACACTGCAAAATAAGGAGGTATCCCAAAACCAGAGCCATTAATGCTTTAAGTGATTAACTGAGTGACTTTTATCTCCCCATGAATGTACTGACGAGAATTTCTCAAACTGCCATTTAAAATAAGGTGGCCAAAAAAAGCTGGATGTCCCTCAAACTTAAAGGCATTTTTTATGCTGCAATTGCTTTCGGTCTCTGCTCTCTCACCTGCACTGTGAAGGGGCTGGCCTTGGCTGTGCAACCCACTTTACAGAAGCAGGAAAATCAGAGGGGTGTAGCAGAAGGCAGAAGCCTCTCCCTCTGTAAACTCTGAAAATGGAGGTAAATTTATGCTAATTTGTTTAGAAAAAGAGTCTGGTGCTGAGAGGACCACTGCAGTCATCGGCCACAGCTAAAAGTGCACTCCCAATGCATATACCAAAGTGTTTAATATTCCCAGGTTTTAATGGCAGGTTTGTGTCCACCAAGGTTTCAGAAATTCTGACCTTGGACATTCTGGCATGTCTTCATCAGCCCTGTTGTTGACTAATTACAGCTTAATTGCTGCTTTCATGACAGAAATCCCATCCTACTGAACAGCCAACAAGCCTGTGGCTCCCTCTTCTGTGTGTGGGGCTGAGGGATGGGCTCTTGTTTTGAGGTTCTCCGGGGGCTCTTTTCCTCTGTTCTGCTACAACTTGTCATAGATGCGACAGTCTGCATCACGTCTCAGGTGATCCCATGACCTGTGTTCTGGTGCCTGCTGTCACCCCCTTGCCAACAGCTACACCTTGTCACACACACACAAAAAACTTTACAAATCTCTGCTGGGAAACTGCAAGCCATCTTTCCTCAGCTGCCTCACCTGCAGCCTCTTGCAGGTCTCCACAAAGCTCAGTGGTTCTCACACCAAGGACAGAAACCTGCAATCGCACACAAACACACTTGGATGTGCCCCAGTAATTTGAAGTAGGATCTGATCCCATGGTAATCTGAAATAACAGGAGGGGACAGCAGCGGGAGGGCTGGCAATAAGGAAGACTGCTTGAGAAAGGCATGTTTAGTGATCCCTTCAAAAGCAAACTAGCTGATTTACAGAACTGTCATGCAAAATACTGACATCTTAATCAAAAAAATGTCTCAACCAAAACAACTCCCTGCACAGGAAAGCCTCAAATCTCTGCGGAGCACAACTGCATCGATGTTTGTGAACAAGAGGGCTGCCATCACAGAGCTGGGCACCTTACAGGCTGGCCAGGAAACAACACTGCACGTTCAGTCCTTTGGGGCTACTTGCCCTCAAGAGACAAAACCCACCATAGCAGCTTGAAGCCAAAACCCAGGCACATGAATACTACAATCAATTGGCACTGACATTTTACAACAGGTTTTTTCCACATGACACACTGACCCAGCAATGGTCTAGCAGAAGTTTCTATTTTAGCTCATACATTTACTTTGTTTGATGTGACTGTCCTGAAACAAATAGTTATTAGAAGAGTCCTGTGTAGCTGCTCCTTTGAACATAGCCCTCCAAAAGCACCTGTAGGAATCTTCACATAACTCTCCATTTGCCCACCCATTCATTTACTTATTTTATAGGCATAGTCAAGGCATACAGCTAATTTAAAACTCCTATCTGATGACTTTTGCAGGGGCATTGCAGAGGTCCTCCACTGTTTCCAGTTGCCTCTAGAGCCTGGCACACCATGGCAGCATAGGAGTCACTTACAGAAATCACCAAAACTGTTTGAAAAAGGTTTACTGAGTAAAATTCTTTCAAGCAAAAACAGAACAGAGGCCAACTCACACAGCTTGCCCTGTTCTGAAACACTTTTCCAACAGCTGCAGGATGCAAAAAAAATCCTCCTCTTAAAACACCTTCCAGACAGTTTTTCAGAAGGGAACATGACAGCATTGCTGGCAGTCCCCTGTTACTCCGCAAAAGTAGAGATTACTTGCCCCAGTAATCATTGCCTTGCACAAAACAGAAAGATATGCAACTCTATGCAATATTCTGTAGCACTTAGAGGTTGCTTGGAAATTTAATTACAGTTTAGTTCAGCAAGTGACTGTTAAGAGAAAACAAGTTTTCTTCCCTATTTTTTAAGCAAAGACACTTGTGCCCAGCTTTCTATGCTGCCACCCCTGCAGAGTTACCTACAAAACACATCCTTTAGCACCAATAAAACTAAAGTCAGATAAGTGAACATCAAAAATATCTCCCTTCAGACTCACTCTCCACAAGTAACCTCACTGGAAGCAGGTCGAGTTTGTCAGTAAGTGAAGACATGTAACCAAGAGGCAATATAACCTCTGCATGACTGGCATGCGCTCTTGCATAGCTTAGAGGCAAATCTCTTCCATGTGGCTAAAAAAAATGTCAGTGTTCCAAGGGACTCGCTGCAACCTAAGTTACTACAGTGCAGCTGAAAGACAACTCCACTTAGCTTTAAACAAGTTCCCCAAGATATATTTTCATCAGAAAAGCACAAAGCTCACTGAAGGCTAACTTACCTGCCTTTTCAGACAGACCTTGTAGTTCTGCCAGGCTCCATGCTGGGATGCCTGGACAGAGATGCTTAGTTTAACATTAATTCAGGTAGCTCTACGCTATGCTGCAGTTGTTGATGTGGTTACAGCACAAATGCAACCTCAGATATTCCTGGACACAGAGAACAGTACTGCATACCCATTCATTTTCCTATGTGGTTGTAACAGCTATCACCACCGTGAAGTCAAGAATTGCCTACAGAACGTCCTATCCCAAATGGGACAGGTGGTTCCTTCCATGAAAGAGACTTAAGAAATCCATTAGAAAAAAATTATACATAGCTCATAACGAAAGAGATAGTTACATCTCATGCCTGTTAGCTGAAAGACACGGCCAAATCATTAAGTTGTAAGAGACAAAAATTGTTAGACATACTGTTTTATTTCTGGTAAAGGCACATTCATATACTTCTTGTCTATATATAAGTGAAACTATTTCAGAATTGTAGGTCCTGTATTAAGCCAGCTTGTAACATCCTATCTGTTGGAACAAGAGGAGTGGTGGCTATTCAGGGAGAACAGGGCATGTGGACACCACACTCATTGCAAAAGGACGTTTCTAGCCTACAGTGATTGCTGACTACCAGCTGACTTCAGTGAAAAGAACCAGAGGGTATAAAGACAAAAATCAACGCTCTAAGATCACATTAGAGATCATCCGTGGAACACAAATGTCTAGCATTCAGAAGCCATAAGGTTGCCTACACTGCTTCATTGCCAGGACAGGCTTAATTTTTCGTTGGAGAATTCCCACTGCTTCCACGACAGCCATTAGCCGCTGAGCTCCAAAGGAAAGCTGATGTGAACAGTCTACTCATTTACTCCTGTTTCATCCCCATCTGCCTTGTCAGTTTCTTAGGAAGGTGGCTGGTACCTCCATGGGGAGACCTGCCAGAATCTCAGAGGCATTGCTGTAAGTGTAAACTCAAAATTCATTTTTTAACCTTACATATGCAGGGTGACTGTTTTGTGGTGCCAGTGTGATTGCCCCTGACCACCCAGGAAGCAAAGGAAACACAGACTTAAACAGAAAACCTGTTCCACAGCGGAAAGACATTTAAAAAAAATAATCAATTGAGAACAGACATCTGAATCCCTGATCTTGTTAGCATTGCTTCCGTGTACTCACATTAACAGGGCCGTCAGATCTCTCTTCATCTATGGGAAGAATCCTTGTTTCTAACAGAAAGGCCATGGAGACATTAAATATAAATCTAAGATAAATATAAATATAAATCTAATATTCAGTACGTTTACAAGGTGTTGGTTCCCTATAGCAACACAAGGGCACTACTGCCAGACTCTACTTAACTGAGACTGCAATTTTTATCAATATTAACTGAACACACATCCGATCAGAGGTTTTGTCTTGACACACAGATGACATTTATGTACAACTATCTGGTTCAAGAGCTATTTTTCTAACAGAGACCTGGTTATTTATGAGAATACTTAAAAGATACAGTGGTGCAGCACCACAAAATTACCATGTTCTTAATCAACACTGCATATAGAAAATTTAAATTTTACAAAGAACAATAATTTATTCTAGAGAAAAGACTTCAAATTTGAGGTTTCTACTGTCTGCCACTTCTTCCTCTGGAAAGCAAAAGTCACTACTTAGTCTCTTACCTATAGCTCTTTTGAGAGACAGAAGTGCCCACAGAAGCCCAGTGTACCACCAAAGAGGGCTACACCAGGGCTTTCCAAATATATCAACAAGATGACAGTTTTCATAATAACGGGGCACATCACCCCAAGTGGACCACGAGCCTCTATCCTGGAAGTTTGGGCAGCAAAAATTCTCTTCCACTGACCAGAAAATTTTAGTGATTTTGGCTCATCAGGAGGTTCCTGTGACTGTTACCTACCTTCTACACATTTTGGGACAGAACTAAAACCCTCCACCACCAGTTGTCCACGTTCATCCCTTTTTCAATAGCTCTTTAGCAGAGACAAGTTCACAAATACAATAGATTCAAAGAATTTGGAAGAGAGAAGAAAGATTTTGCTTTGTTTTTAAAACTTCCTTCAGTAGACCACAGTGGATGGAGCTTGGGTGCAATTTTTACCTTAAGCAGGGAAGAACCTTTCCTCAGGGAAAGGCCAGATAGATGGAACCAACTGCAATGCAGGCAAAGAGGTTATAGCAGACGACATGAGAAGGTATAATATATTAGCTGGTACCCACAGATCAGACACACACTGCCTACATCCCATTTCCTATACACGTGCTTTTGGAGTGGTCCACAATCTTTTGATTTCTTTCTGCAGCTAAGTGTGTACCTGCTATGCCAAAACAGAAGAACAACAGTTTACAGGAAGGCTTTACCTTGAAAGCCCTGAAGTACTCCAGCCTACCCAAACTTGTCAGAGGCCCGCAGGCAGCAAAGGAACCACCACATATGCCTCGCCCCAGCCACTGGATAATTAGCCAGATGCCATGCCTGCAACAAAGCCATCATAAGACAGCCCATATTCCTGTTCACCAGACCTTCTAATGCTGCTTAACTTCTCCAATCTAAACACTAAGCCCTGAAAGCTGCTGTATCTCTTGCCCATTTTCTAGGTAACACTAGGTGTTCAGAAGGGAGCTGTTTGCATTAAAAACAGGGTGTGTCACATTAAGCCATCTGGGTGTTCTATAAAAGCCAGGGAAAAGCTTTTTAAGAAAGCACTCTAAATAAAAGTGGCTTTACTTCTTGCTACTACCTGGCTTTTGCATTCAAGGCGCAATCAGCATAGTAAAGGTTGCCCTGCAGTTGACTTCTAAGGAGGCAAGTCCTGACCCAGCACCACGAACACTGTTAAATCTGTAGAAACCCTTCTCCAAGCTATGAGATGCAGACTTCAAAGAGTGGCTCCTCTGGAGATCAGAAAGAATCCCTGTTAGTTGCTTTACCAGCAACCTTTAACCCAGCACCCTGGATTTGTTTTCACAAGAGTCACTCAATATGCAGCATGAGGCACAGTCTGACACTGGGGCTGGTCGGTGTCCTGTGATGTTTCCTGGCATGTATGGCCACAAACTCATCTCTGGCTGTAACATCAAGACCATGACCATACAACTTGCTGTGGAACAAGTGACAGAAGCACGCAGCAATGTCGCATCAGGCGCAAGGCAGTTAAGTTTACACATCAGTGTAAACAGAGCTTAAACACATGCTGAGGATGTTAAAGACAGGCCATTGCACTGTAAGTATACAACCTGGTTTTCCTTACAGCGAAAAGCATGAGCAGTGTTACTGCTAGCCAATGTACCATGAAACCCTTTCTGTTCTATCAGAACAATGACATGCAATCCTTTCTTTTAGATACTTGCATTGAGACTTATACTCCTAATATTTCACCCACTACAGTTACTGATGGAAGGGAAACTAGTAGCCAATTAAAGTTTAGAGCACTACCAAAGCCAGCACCTAGTACCCAGGACTGAGTAAAAACTCAAGTGATGCTCAACGTCTCAAGCAGAACTAATCACACTAATCACATCCTTCTTACCAGGCGAAGTTACTGGGCTTCAACAACCTAAAACAACATGTAAGATTAATTTTCTCTCCACTAGCAGTTGTAAGAATCTCAATAATTCCTTCATACCAATCTGGTAATAATTAAGATTTCAAGGAATGATGTTGCTCATCCCATAAACCTACGAACTGAGGTTTGGAACAAAACCAAAAAGGTAAAGGTGTCTCGTTTATTTCTGATTTCACAGTTTGACTTCAGCGGCAGGAGGGGAGGAAACCAGAGAAAAAAATTGAAAGAAAAACTTTCATTTAACAACAAATCATTCTAGTGGTAGAATTCTATCAACACCAGAGAGGAGAGACCTCTATAAAAAAAAGTGATAAAAGCAAAAGGGTTCTTCAGAATAAGATAAAATGATACCAAGACTAGGACAGCTCACAAAAGCACCGACACATCATGAGTTGCAACAGCAGAGCAAACACAACTCTGTACAGCTGGTAGGAGGTCCCCTTCAGTGGCAAGCATCTAAGAGACTGGCACAGTATGTTACCTTGCATACGCACAGTAGCCTTCTGCACAGAGTTCACCAAATTTGGTTAGAGCTCTTGAAAGTCTTGCAGTTTCCCGCATCCAACTGTACCATGTTTTATTTACATATGGACTCTGCTTACTGTCCTTCATAGCAATTATCTCTGAAGCTAAGGCTATGACAAGGTAAGACAATAAGACTAATATTGATACAGATTAATTTCAATTACACAGCAGCATTTACACTATCATAGCAATCTCATAAGAACCACAGCACTCAATTTCAAAATAAAATCTGATTTTGACTCATCATTTCTACACAGGGAACAGACCTAAGCTGCCATTTCCTTTGCTCTATTTCAGTAAGAGAAGGTGGTACACAGAGCTTTGACATGTAACCAGCACTGCCCCATTCAGATCTCAAAGCTACAAGCTTGCCCATTTTCGAAAAGTGTCCAGTTACCATTATTGAAGGTAACTACACATGGTGATACTAATTTGCTCCTTCAAGAAAGTATGGCTGAAATGACAGCTGCAGTAATTGATTTATTTCCACTAGTGTGTTCCTAAAGAAAAAGCACAACACTGATGATGCATCGCTGTTTAATGTCTCTTTAGAGGCTGAAAAGAGGATTTAGGACTTGGATGACACTTGCACTTGGCACGTTACAGATTCAAACATGTTAAGCCCTCCACCTTGCCTCATACTACACTCACCACTTACTGGTGCAACAGCCTTCTTCCAGGAAGTCTGTACCTGCATAATCCTTCTGATCCACTCACACCTCCTTTCAGTTCCTCACCTTCGCCTGGAGCATTCCCCTGCCCCAGTCTCACTGTGATGATACCATCCTACTTATGACCCTGAAAAAAATCTCCCATTTGTAGGTTTGTAGAGTCCTCCTTTGTGGTTTTAAGGGAGATTTCTAACAGCTGTTCTATCCCTGAGTCATCACTCATCCTGATGGTCTCCTTTGGTACTCATTGTTTAAGCTCTTCACAGAGCACAACTTACTCATGCTATACAGGACAGAGACCACTCAGTAACAAGTAAAATGCTTCCTACCTACTGACTCAGAGGTATGGTCCTCAAGCATGAAGCCCTTTCAAATGACTTGGGTTTTTCTGGTTTTGTATGGTTTGGGTTTTTTAAGACTGATACAGATCTTCTATACGCTGGGGGACACGTAGGCTCTATCAAGAGTCCACTAGCTTTCTGCAACTGAAAACCATGCTGCATTTCGGTTACATCTGAAGACAGCCCAACACCTGCAGCAGAGTAGAGCAACACCAGGACATCCACTGACCTGGAGGCACACCATGGGGTAACAGGTCCTTAAGACTGCTATAGATGTTATTCTCTCTCTTCTCCCACCATTGGTGCTGAGATCCCATGGATCAACTCTTCTATCCCATAAGACACCTTTACTTTCAATTTAGAGCTTCTTGACATACACTTATCACTTAGCACATCTTTTTGCCCTAAATTAAGTTTTTGCTCTTTCCTGGTAAAAACCCAGGTGAGCTTCAGAGCAGCAACCCAAGTCAGGAAACATTAATTAGACCGAAACATTCACTCGACACAGCTGGTAGTTTTTCAGGTGCTCTGCCAAAGTGAAAGAAGGCCAGATTTACAGAACCACTTACTACACTTCAGCAAGCAGTAAAACAAGTTTTAATAAATCCCAGTGGTTTATTAGCCCTTTCTCCATCCCACTGTAGGAGAATTACCAAGATGTCTGTAAATACGAGCAGGTAGAAACAGGACAAATTCAGACAGAACTGCTAAATAAACTGGTAAAATACAGCAATAATTCCTCTTTTTAAGATTTTGTATTTCTAGTTTTTAAAAAAATGTTTCTGCAAATGTAAGTAGTTTTAAAATAACTTCAGAAGACATCCATCTGCTCACTCTAGCCTTTAAGAAGTCTGTAACTTGAACAGTTGACTCCATTTACAAGAGGGTTAATTTGAATCCTAACCATAAATAGTTTTTACAATGGCATCTTAGCCATATCTGCTAGGTGCTTCTTGCCCTGTGAGAGGGACTGCACATCCCACCAGCACTTGAAGTGACCACAGTACAACCCCCTCGTCCAAACAGTAACAGATATACAGAGGACTTTGTGGGAGCACCTATTTGCAGGACCTTACTGAAAACTAACCAAGTAGCTCTGGTTTAGAGTGCTATACATGCTTATCACCTGAGCACTGCTTGCACCAGTTGATCCAGAGCGAAACTCGAGTTGAAACAGCACTCACTTACAATAGACTTTGGCTGTGGACAGGCACTTGAGGTATTAACTGAAAGTCATGCTGACAAATACAGCAAAACTGACCCAGAAGCTCAGAGAAAGACATTAGCTAGCTTTTGAAAAATCTGAGCCTGCAATACAAAATGGCAATTGACACTGCTGTCAGCGGACTGTTCGAGTAAAGGATGGTATTCCCACATGCGTAACACTATTTTGAAGTTTGAAAGGATTCTGGTGGCATTGACAGATCCATAATGGCATTCACTATTCCCTGCAATACAGGATGTGTAGCACTACAACCTGCCAGGGAACCAACCCTGTCTTTGAAGAGCAGGCATATGTCCATCTCAATACTGTTTAGACACACTGTGGTAGTTATTCCAAAAGAACAGGCAGAATGACGACTACCGCAATTACCAAAATACTCATTTGGAAGTGATCCCCATTAAATTTGGTATGTAATTACCAGTTAAGCTAAAGGTGTTTTTTTTTTTAATTGGTAATCAACAGAATTAAGTCCCATGCCCTAGTAATGACAAAGGATAGCGCACTTCTGTCTTTGCATAACAAAAAGTATGAACTGACTTCAGCCTTGAAAAATTGAAGGATTTGTTATGTTTATCAATTAAGACCACAGCCTGAAGTACAGCTTCAGACTATTAAGAGCAAGTTCTTCAGCCTCGCTAAACTAAAAGAGCAAGTTTGCAATATCAAGGTAATAAAATCTCAGCAAGGGTCTAATACACTTCAGAAGGTCAAGCTTGGAGCGGTATTTAATACGCCTGCCTCAACTATGCCTCTTGGCTCTCTGTGTGTCAGCACGAATACATGATCACCATTGCAACTGACTGCTGGTAATTCCCTGTGATGTTAATGAGTTTCGAATTTATGCAAAGTCTCCCGGCAGGTTCTTCCACAATATCTACCAACTGCCATACCAATGGAGGATACCTGTGGTAAAGCCATCTAGCTTTCTCACAGTTACTAATTAATATAGCAAGCCAGACTTCAGCAGCCATTTGAAAACCTTTCAAAAACCCAGTATCAACTGACCTGGAAAGAAGGAGTCAACAAAAATGCATCAGGACTTGGTTTTGAGTTCTTATATATCTATTAAAAAAGCTCACTACGTGTTCCTATAATTCTGACTAATCTTCCACAAAAGACAAGTCAGAAACCAAAAATGAAGTGTTTGATTGTCAAACCAATTAAGATTTGCAAAAGCTGTCAGGGTCTTGTGCAACACTAGAATAACCTCACAGCCAGATGTGGACTTAGAAGTTGAGAAGTCTGAAGACTTAACATTGATTTTTCTACTTTTTACAGAATTATCAATGGTCATCCAGCATCAAAGCCACTGCCAAACTGCCACAGCTTACTAAGAAAAAGTACAATTTCCTGCTCATAACACAGAATCATGAAACAGATGAGGAAATTAAACCAGCATCAAACACACACCTCTTATGCCAGTAAAAGCACTTCATGCCTG
The DNA here is from genome assembly GCF_000690535.1 of Cariama cristata. NCBI lineage: Eukaryota > Metazoa > Chordata > Aves > Cariamiformes > Cariamidae > Cariama > Cariama cristata. Next base: position 12,217 of record NW_009615804.1, on the reverse strand, counting down.
TCCAGCCAGCTGCTAGGATATTAGCCACCAGCTCCTCAAATCAGCACTGCTATATAGGCACATAATACTAAATATTGCTTCAAGGATTAACCATTTGGACAAGCAAGGGAAAACTTTGGCACTAGGTTTTGAGCAACCCGGTCTGGTGGAAGGTGTCCCTGCCCATGGCAGGGGGGTTGGAACAAGATGAGCTTCAAGGTCCCTTCTAACCCAACCATTCTATGATTCTATTAGAGTCTGTATCATGGACTACTAGTTTTCAGATCAGAGTTGAAAAGAGAGCTGGTGTCTTGGCAACACACACACACACTTTCTCCATCCACACCCAGACTTAACAGCAACCAGGGTCCCAGTCACTGAAAACAGGTTAAGCATGCACCTTATTCCTGCATCTCTGCTTGTGAAATTGAGCACAGCCTACGGCCACAAACCAACCAGCAAGCACTGCAAACTTCACGCTTCTGAAAGCCAACACAGAAGCACCTCTAGATTTAATGTATGGTACCAGTTAACCTCATGGGACACACTTTTTTTCTGGGTTGGTCTCTACCTGAAGAAATTCTCCCCCCAAATTCAGAAAGTAATCTTTAAGAATTCAATGTTGCAAACACAGAACCCTAGAGTAAATAAAAGCTCATATCTGACATATCCTACTGCAGCATGAGGAAACTTTTTTCTGCAGAAAGCATGGATTATAAATTCTATGTAGCTACATAATCCAAATGAAGCATTCTCCCATAACCAGATAATCTCTTTGTAATAATTCTTACACGCACAGCATGGATCATCTCAGTTATTTTCACAATCACTTTGCCCTAATTTTTGCAAAAGGCACAAGAAATTATTTTCAGAGAAGTGCTTTTGTGATATGCTATCTCAAGCACATCCACCAAAGAGTCTGGCTCTGCTGGAATGGATGAAGACAAAGAGCAGTATGACTTTTTACTCACTTGGAGCAGCAGAGGAAGCGCTAGTGCTTTGCAGAATTCTAGACTACATCTCCAGGTTTTGCATTAACATCCTGAAGTGGCAATTCCCGTCAGTTAGACCTCAATACAGATGTGTCACAACACATTTTCAAGAAGAGTTGGGACTTCCTCTAGCTCCTTACCATACCCATTCCCCTTAATCCTAGCTTAGTGATCAAAACTGGAATCTAAAGCCAATTTTTGACACTCAACATTTACAGAAATGGAATCAATAGCTAGCAGTTTCTCCTAGGCTTATCAACTGTCAACAACCCAATGTGAAGTGCAGTTTTTTTTACGTGTTCCAGTGGCATAGGTGACCTTCCACCTGCAAAGCTTCTGAACATGCTGTTCCTATAACTATTCTCAGGACCTCTATTCACAATTTTTTTTCTTATATAAAGGGAAATTAAGACTAGAGATCTAGACAGACCCACAGACCCAGAAGGGCTTGGCAGGGGGAAAGAGAGGCATGGTTAAGTCTTTCTCTGGACTACAACGCAATTTTGCTGCAAGATTCTTTGAAGTTTAAGAATCCTAAGTTTAGAAAAAACACACTTGTCTTGCTCCTTCCATATCACATGGATCCTGTGAAAGCCCTGTTACACATTCCCATCCCCATCTTGTTCACATACCCCTCCAGCTTCTCTGAAGGAATATTGTGCTCGGCTTCCTCTTGCTCCACCTGTATGCCACAGCCAGATGCTACGAGAACTAAGGTTCAGGTACTGTGTGTTCCCTTGTGCTTCCAAAATAAATCCATTTACAACCATTAGGGTGCAATGCTACGACTAAAAAGACACTACAGCATTTCGATGTTGCAGGCTGTACTTACACTAAACCTATTTTGCCACTGGAACAAAGCTGTCCCACAGAAGTGTGGGACTGGAAGTGTTGGTGCAGAGGGGAGGCTATGCCGACAGAACTGGTCCCTGTAGGGACACAGGAGCACTGCGCGTTTCTCCGTACACCTGAGACTCTCTACTCCAAGTTACACAAGCCAAGTCTGGAAGGGTGAACCTTCACTCGTTTTGTTCCATCGGTGTGACTGCCCCTTTCCATGCCTCAACTGACAAAGCAGTGCCTGCAGAATGTCTGTGCCTATGTGGCGTTCAACTGGAGGGTCTGCTTTGGTAATCAGAGACAATGTATTTTCCATTTGCATCACATGCATGTGGTTGAAAAGAAAATCATGCTTTCATACAAAGGAGCGTATTGTTTTTAGAAACGTCAGTCACAAGATTGGGCCAGACAAATGCTTTACAATGCCATCTCTGGCCAGGAATACTCCTATTTGTTTTTTCTTTTCAATTAACAACATGCACCCCATGCAATGCAGACCTCTCTCTCTCCCTCCCTCTCCCATTTCTCAGAAGGTCAGACAGCTCCTTGGATGTTCAGGTTCTGCAAACTTCAGAAATTTTGAAATTTGCCTTTTACTACACCTCAAGCTACTTGCAACAACTGACCACAAAACAAGGTTCAGATTAAAAGTTAAGTCCCACAATCAAGTCACTACCAATGAGGATAAGCCCCATGAGTATTAAAATAGTAAATACATTCCTCTACTGCATTAACCACTACAGGCAAAAGCCTTTATACGCAGAGATTTCTAAACATGTACACAAACATTAGGATTTGATTTATGGAACTGCTCTACTCATACAGAATTCAAATATTTTCTGAATAACTGAGCATCACCACTATGGTTCCTGTGAGTTTTGTTTGACAGTCTCTCAACATAAAAAACACTTAGAGGATTAGACTGGGTTTACTGAACTCTGGTACCTCTCTCAGTGACATATGTAATTTTTTTTTTTTTTTAAAGATATGGTGACCTTAAAGAACATCTCACAGCACTGCAGAGCAAGACAGCAATAACCATTTCAGTTAGGAAGTCAGCTAGCAATTCAGCAGAACTGCAAGGCTAAGCAATAGTGGATTTGCATCCCCTTACCTCCTCATCTCTAAGAGATACTAGACCTGCACGCTCTAAGAAGTTGCTTTCCTAGAACTAGCTTGGCTCAAAACATGGGCAGTCTCATCTGCTTCCCTTATCCTATCATTAATCTGCTGTAAGACCGGTCCATCAGCCAAAGTGTCAAACCAACACAGTTCACCGTCTGGGGACATGATTTAAGCAATACTAACAAAAGAGCTTAGGGAAGCATAAATGAATCTTTTCTGATTTTACAAACATGCATCTAACCAACAAGTCCTTTTAAATAATGCAACATACTGCCAGTGTGCTCTTCTGCAAGGACTGCAGTACTTCCTCACCTTCAGGGGAAAAAAGGAAGTCACAGTACCTTAAATCTGAGAATTCCATCAAAGAGGTGCACCCAGAAAGATGAAAAACTTGAAAGTTATCTTAGACAACTGCGCATAGAAGTGAAAGGAAGAACTGATAAAGACATAAAAATAATAGCATTTAAGGAATCTGAAGATACCTGATTGACCAGGAAAAAAAGATCTTCTATTGGCCAACTCTAAGAGATCTGTTTGAAAGCAAGAAGCAGGAGAGGCCACCACCAAAGCAGGCTATCTAATCCCAGCTCAAAAGCTCTTCCAATGCCTGTGGTAAATTTAGTGAACAGATAGATAACACCACGCCCCAAATTCACTGTGAGATAGGGGAGGAAGAAATAATAAGGTCAGCATAAGCATCTCTCACATTGAGACAGGAACCAAGATTTGTTTTCGCCTGGGGTTACAACCAAAAAACCTGAAACAAGACATAACTTAAGTAGACAGTTTATTTGAATATGGGTGTACGAAATCACTAACCTACATTCCCATGCAATCAGTAAAACACACAAGACAGAAAGAAACGGTCATTAGAATACCACTGCTGCTCTTGGCTTAAGAAAAGAGACTGTCTACAGGATTTATTAGACTGAAAGCTGCACAGTCCAAAAGGTCAGCTGCTCATATTAATGGATCTTCGTTCAGGAAGGGCACTGAAAAGAAACTGAGAAAAAGTGTCAGACAAGGATGAGGCAAGACACTGTACCACACCCGAGGAGGAACGATTCACATCTGATGGTCCTGGACACAGAGAAACAGAAGCTGGATGGGAGAGCTCTAACGCTGTCTATTCTGGAAGCAAGCTTTAGGAAGCGTCCGTGGAAAGAGACTGGAGACCCTCGATGAGGTCAGCTCTACCTACTTCAGCACTGCATGCAGCGCCTAAACAATGTGCTCTGGCAGGTAGTTGGTGCTGGGTTACAGGATTTACTTGGTGGCTAGTTATTGGATAGCCTGACCTATACTACAGTTTTCTTGACATGTTTTTGCCACTAACTCCAGACAGACAACTTGTTAACAGCTGTAATAAAGCCACAGCTATGCAGTAGAACTCACTAAGCTCAGGAAGAATTTAAATACGTTCTAGCAAAGTAACTTGTTCACAGGCAGAAGCTGCTTCTCCACTAGACAGCTTGCCAGGACAGCTGGAATAGCTTTTTAAGACATAACAAATAATACTCTCCCTCTTCCGTTCTATATAGGAAATAAGGTCTTGCCCATCTTTAGAGAGCCAATGCTCTTCTCAACAAAAGCAGCATGTGCTACCTTCAGCTTTTCAACTGAAAATAACAAACTTTTCTCAGTCCATAGCTAAGATGACTCTGCAACTCACTTAGTAAAAGCAGTTGGGAGGCAGCCAGTATACTCTGCATGTATTTAAGAGAGCATTTTTTTCACAAAGAAGTTTCCTAAAGTGATAAACCTTGCCATCCTGTGAATCAGTGATGGATATGTCCAAAAGCCAGGCAGATTCCCTAGCAGATACTCTTCAAAACGAAGAAAATTTCCACCTACAATTTCATTCACTCCAAGTTACTATCCTCAAAGCAGTGAAGCAAATGTTTGCTTTCTATGGCATACTACAAAATGGACACCAATCCATTGCACAAGATTACACTTTAAACCTCAAGAAGAACAACAGTCGGGGAGACTGCACATGGTTCGACCTGGAACTGATGGATTTACTAGTTGCAAGTGGGTGCATCACTTCGATGTCAATTTTATAGTGACAGATACAGAATAACCTCAGAGGGGCCTTATATTCAAAATGGCACAAGACTTCACCTAAGATGCATGATGTGTGCGACTGTGAGGGGAAAGCGCAGACACATTTCTACAGACTGTCTGTGGAAAGTGACAGATAATTGATCTGAGAAGAAGCTGAAAGACAACTACTCCAGCCAAGGTCTTAAAATGTCTGGAAAAAAACAGGCACACTGCTGTGACAGACTGACTCCCAGTCCTCCTGTTAGCCAGCTCCACTCTTAATTCCCTGCCCCACAGATCAAACCAGTGATTGGGTCTCCTCCTCTGTTCTTATCAAGTTCAGTCTTCAATTTCACAGCAAGGAAGATGTAATTCCAGAGAGGCCCCATATGCCCTACAGTCCCATTGGTAAGCTGAGGGCTTTCCTTGAATGAAGGCCTGCAGAATTAAGGCATGCATTGCTCTTTCTCACCCTGGCATTTTGCTCATCTTGTTTGACTCTTTACAGACCTGCCACTACCTACTTGCAGAGAGAGAACATGGCTATATCAGCAGCAGAAATTGGTGTCTGAGTAGATACTAACATCAAGCTACAAGTTTAATAACAAGCTCTTGGGAGTTATGGAAGAATCCTAATAGGGGACTGTGCAGGTTTAATTCTTCATAGAGTTCAGCGCCCCTTTTTAAACAGATTTCTTCACTCAGGAAGAGATTTCCAAACACGACTGATAAAACAATCATACTTGGAGCTTGTACAAAGAAGTGGAGAAGAAGGACCAGCGTGCCTACAGAGATGGTGCCAGCCAGAATATGCTCCTGTGTCCCGACAGGTCTCCCTGTAGCTAGAACAGTCACATCCCTCACCACAGCTGTTCCGGAGCCTGTGCTGGATCACTGCTGGAGTTTCAGCCTGGCCTGGCATGGTAATAAAAATGCTCCTCTACCTCTGTACCAAAGGTCTGATATGGGACAGGGAGGTGACAGGACAGAACCCCAATAAACTGAAGTATTCCGGGAGGTAATCTTTTGACTACTGCTATAGATGACACTGCAGCACGTCAAAACAAGCTGTGTAACTAAATGCAGCACTCTCTGAAATAGCTGTATTTCAGAACCCATAGTACTGCAACATTACAAATCATGTATTGTGAGCATTTACAAAACATATAGCTGTGTAACCCCTGGGCTGCATTACACTAGGGATGACATTTTCATTTCAGAAGATTTTCCTCCTAAAAAGATGAGTTTCTTGTGTATCGTATTAGAGACCTAATGTTGTATTAACGCACTATTTCTAAGCCCTACAGGTATAACCTTTCTTTTTACTGCCTAGTTACTTTTGATTTTCTATTTTTAGGTTTTTCCCCATTTTAGGGATGCAGACAAAACAAAGAGATCTTAACACATAGCACAACTTTCCTAGGATGATATAGTCAATATTTTCCAAAAATAAAGAACACAGTTTTTATAAGCATGCTCAGCACTCATACTGTCTGCTGACTAAAATTATAGTTTATTTTTTAAAAAAACTCAGTATCCAGTAGATAATCTAATTTTTAGTTTTCTGTTTTTCTCTTCTAATGTTCAAAAAAAGCTGTACACAAATGCATCTTCTGTATCTTCGAAGTTTCTGAAAATTTTACACTTCCAGGACCAGTGTAGATTTGGCATCTCAGCTAGAAAGCAAACAGCATCACTGTACGATGTGGCCAAGTAAAATCCTTAGGTTGGCTCTCATCGTGACAACTGGAGCTACCAGGTCCCACAGCCTTGCAAACATCTGCAAGGAACCAGCCTGGCCACAATGCTTCAGAACAAGATGTAAGAACTGTCAGCCCAATTTCTCTGGAAAGAGCTCCCATTTTTCACCTGCGCCGAGAACTGGGAAACTGGAATACTACATTCCAGCTACCACTTTCAGAAAGCAAGCCAAAGTCTCAGGAGTTTGTGTCAAAGCTTCCTCTGAAGCTGCTGCACTTTGAGAGGTGCTTTTTCTTAGAAAAAGTAGTACTGGTGCCGTGTGGGCAACAGCACTATTACCCTACTTCCATTTTTGTGCTAAGAACAGAAATCGTCTGTGTCAGTGTATGGGAGCAATGTGTGATTCAACACTGTCATCTGTCAGTTTGCCATCATATGCCAGCCAGTGCTTGGTCTATGCCAGAGACACAGGCTCAGGAGGGTTCCATGTATCAGCAGAATTCAAGATACAATCCCACCGCATCGTGCTCAGTACATTTCATTTTAACAAAAACACTAAGGATTTTGCAAGAGCTAGCAACACAAAACACAGACTTATAAATCACAGAGAGAGCATGTAGTGAGGCTTCAGTATTGAAGAAAAGATAGGTCTACATATAATTACAGGCTCCTCCATTCATATTTCAAAGAGTATTTTAATTCTTTTCCTCTGCAGCATCCTCACTGTGCAAGTGTCCCTTCATCTCTCTCTGTCCCTTTAATATCTACCTCTGTAATGAGAATTACAGGTTAGGCAACCTTCCTGACAAAATCTTAGAGAAAACAAACCAACACCAATCATCACAACAACGCATTATAAACAACAGACTGGGAAAAATTGTCCAGTTCGAAGTTAACACATCAAATACTAACCCTGTCAGCCAAGATAGCTACCTACCAAGTGTAAGTGTCCCAGAAATAATTAATTTCAGGCCTTATCACACCATGCATCCCTGCAATGCTGGGAAACGACTTTATCTGAAACCAACCCACTACCAAGCAGCTAACAAAGAAAGTCCTTTTTGTGAGTGCAGAAGGATCATGACAAGTGGAGTTGGAGATCATATAGACACTATGAGGAACAGAGTTTCCACAGTTGAGCTTGCATCACATTGATAGGGAAGACATGATACTAAGCATTAGGAGTAAACAAAACCCCTTGTAAATTAGTTTACATTAATTTGAAGAGGCAGGCATTTTTGGGATGGAAGCCAAGAGGACCAGTGTCCAAGAAAGGAAATGGGATCAGAACAGACCATCCCATTTTCATGGAAGGGCACCACATGAATGTGATCAATATCAAAATATGCAAAGTAACGTGTCTCTCAAAGATGTAAAACACCGGGCCTCATTCCAACCTACAACCTGCCAATGTTTAACCACGGTATGTATGCCATCCTGTTCATCTGCCCACAGCAACTTGCTCTCATTAAGTCCTGTGCTGAACCTTTCCTTGGGTCTGGATTAGTACACAGCAGCTCTCATAACATGCTTGTGGAGGTCAAGCAGAGTAAAGACAGCTTGCTTGACTCCGTAATGCTTATACAAACAGGCTCCAGAGAGGAGGAAATGACTGCCCAGCTTCTTAACTTCACATCACTGCATCTGATTTAAAGGGTAAGAGGTCACATATGAACAGGTCACATATGCACAGAGGTCACAACCTGCAGCCTGCACACCAAATGCTTCTTGGCTCTGCAACACAACCGCTATCCCACTTATTAGCAGAAAGAAACTCACGGCAACCAGAGATCCTGGCAGACTTTGCCAGAGCAAGCAATACTCCACACAGCACCGGTCTGTACCAGTCAGGTGCTGCCCTTAGCCTTGCAATGAGCTGCCAATGCAACCTTTGGCTGGACAAGGCTGTCAAAGTGAGAAGGTTCCCCCACCAGACACATTTGAGTTTTAAAGAAGTTACTTTTACAAAAAGCCATGGATGTGTCAGGTTCACTGTCTCTGCTCCATAAACACAACACCGGTATTGTCATGATGTATGCCTAATGGACACCAGACATTAGTGTACTATCACCCCTGACAGACAGCTGATCAACAATGCCAGTATGAGTGACAGATTTGGAGGCTGAGGGGCTCAGAAAGGTTTCAGACTACTTTCTAAGAATGGCTTCCCTTCAGCATTGAACAGCTGTAACTATCTCTTAATTTTGAACATTAGCAGTTCAGCAGTCCTGTCTGTCAGATGGTTTCTAGGCAGATCACCAGCGATTATCCTCCAGTAGAGCATAAAGACATCAAAAGCTAAGATGACACTTTATCTACACAGGTGAACAAGACATTCAAAAGTGTGCAGGCTGGTCAACAACACAAAGATTTTAAAAATTTCGAGCAAACCCTAGCTTCACAAACCTCACTTTAGGAGCCTTCTCACACTGCCAGGTACCTGCCAGTCTCAGAGGGAACAGCACTATCCTAGGACACCCTCCAGCCTGAACAGGATGAAGAAACATTTCATATAGCATATGCACTTCAAATAAAGCAAGGAATCTTCTCTCCTCTATTTGCTTTCAGCTGGGAATCACATTTCAAAATGTTTGTTTTTCATAGCTTCAGTGGCAGTTAACAATGACTCTTAGGTCACACCTGGAAAACAAACTTCTGCCTCTGCCCTTTGGATGTGGAAAAGACTGCCAGCCTCATCTCTCCCTGAGACCACATGGAACTGAAGACCTTTACACTGGGAAGAAGGAACAAGAAGTCCTGAGATAAGGTTATTCTGCAGTATTGTACTGGTTTTGGTTGGGAGAGTTAATTTTCTTCATAGTAACTGGTAAGGGGCTATGTTTTGGATTTGTGCTGGAAACAGTGTTGATAATACCAGGATGTTTTCATTACTGCTGAGCAGGGCTTACACAGAGTCAAGGCCTTTTCTGCTCCTCACCCCACCCCACCAGCGAGGAGGCTGGGGGTGCACAAGGAGTTGGGAGGGGGCACAGCCGGGACAGCTGACCTCAACTGACCCAAGGGGTATCCCATACCGTACGGCGTCATGCTCAGTGTGTACAGCTGGGGGAAGAAGGAAGGAGGGGACGTTCAGAGTGGTGGTGTTGTCTTCCCAAGCAACCCTTACGTGTGATGGAGCCCAGCTTTCCTGGAGATGGCTGAACACCTGCCTGCCCATGGGACATGGTGAAGGAATTCCTTGTTTTGCTTTCTTGCATGTGTGGCTTTACCTGTTAAACCGTCTTTACCTCAACCCATGACTTTTCTCACTTTTTCAATTCTCTCTCCCATCCCAATGCAGGGGGAGTGAGTGAGCAGCTGTGTGGGGCTTAGTGGCTGGCTGGGGCTAAACCACAACTTTAAAAGTATAGGATGGGAGGGAGAGGGAAGGGACAAATGGTAACTGCAATAGAACAAAGCAGCAGTATTGGGCAGAACCGTGTTACCCAAGCAAACTAATGTGATAAACCTCAGCTGGCTTCTGAACTGCAAGGATTCCTGCAAGCATCCAGTCCCTACCTGCAAGGTAAGACCAGGAGCTACAAAACAGAGGAAGCCACTGGAAATGCTCTACCAGACTTGTTCTGTCCCACGTCTAAGCCCAATGCCAGCGTTTCCAGGCACATGGAAGAATCCTACACACTGAGTCACAGCAACAGCCCCTCACATACACAAGGTTTCCGTATGAGCTCCATTAGTTAAAAAACAACTGAAACCCTGACACACAGGTTCAGAGTGTTCTTTTAATGCAGGTGTTAAAGCCCTTTGTGAAAATTTCCTAGTTCTTGGCTGCTAAAGAAGGGAAGGAAACCTACTTCCTAACTTATAATTGCTGTTGCACAATATATCATCCTATCCTTGAGACAGCAGGGTTGGACAGGATAACCTCTTTGGGTTCTGCTCACTGCATGTCCATGCAAACATGCATGCATGTGCCAATTCCACTCCTCCACTATTATGTGGTTTCTAGAAAATACTTAGGAGTACTTTTTGCCTGCCAACAGCTTTTCCAAACATGTTAATTTCACTACTGTGCCCAATGCGCTCAATAACATGAATAAAGAGGGCCAGCCTTGTCACATCTGTTGCCTCCGCTTGATAAAAATACACACAACTTGGCCATGCAACAATTTCACATCAGCTTGTATGGACAGTTTTCTTCCCCACTGCCAAAGTTAGAAGCTAAAGAACCAAACAACAACAAAAAACAAGCTAAAAATATTTTCACAATTTGTCAACACTCCCACCATACGAAAAGTGTTTTTCTTCCCACTGAGGGGTAATTTGAGTTTGCAGACCTTCACAGCAAGTCTTTCTGTTCACAAGACAATTACTGTGTTCTCAACTTTTTACAAACACTAGCTGCAACAAAAAGATGAGGATTGGTACTTCAACTTTAAATAAAGTACAGTTTGATATACTGGAAATCTCATTAGTATCTCCAGTGCTAACATGAACCTGCCAATAACCTATCCTCACCTTCTGTCAAAAGGATCCGTGCAAGTATTTCATTAAAGGTCTTTCTACCTCTCCAAATATTTCATATCCTTGTCTCATACAACCAGAGACCGAGATGGAATTTGCTTACTCCAGGTGACAAACGGAATTAATACCTTAAGTGAGGCAGCCCGTTATCCAGCTTTCACTTCAATACCAAAGTGAACTGTATTTCAGCAGGTCCCAGGCTAACAACACACCTTCAAGCAGACAGTGAGGTAGACAGGAGTAAGGGGAGAGGAACACACAAGGGAACCTCTCCTAGATGGAAAACGGACAAGCACATTCAGGTGTTCTGCGGTATGCAGCTGGGGCACAACACATACCAAGCAAGCCTGTAGCATCAAAGCAAAGCAGCTACATGCTCATAAGACATCTTGGACTACTTGGTGATGATCTAGCATCTCCCATGGCCGCCTGCCAGATGGCCTTCCTTCGTAAGTGTCATCTCAGAAGCTACCAAAAGCCCAGGACCGCTCTACCTGCCCATTTATGCAGCCACAACGTCCCACGAGCCTGTATACTTTCTTCTCTGCAAAGATTCCCCAGGGCCCCATATAGTAGTGTAACCATTATGTCAACCTCTTCAGAGCTCATTAATTGAGCATAATTGTGTCTATGAAGCGAAAAAACATCCTGATATGAAAAACACATGCCCTGACATGGAGAAGGCGGGAGAAATCAAAGCCTCACAGATTGCTTTTTTTTAACAAACAATTTTATATGAGCAAAAGTAATTTGACAGAGATGTTTCTTTGCAAAACACCTGGACTTTTCACACGATGAGCATCTAACAGCAGCTTAGCGCTGACAGCAACGGCTATAAAACCCGTCACAGAGAAGCTCCTGCAGCTTCACACCACAGCTCCCCCCACATGTATTCCACACCCGTCCCATGCAGCTATCCTGTCCCTGGGGAGCTCCGCTTCCCGCAGCTCCCAGACCGGGCTGTGCACAAACACTGCCTTATTCTTCACCCAGATCTCATCTATTTCGTTAAAGTCAACCAAAACTCCACCAGACCTCAGCTGCTCTGG
>NW_009615803.1:0-11014 GCF_000690535.1 Cariama cristata | reverse complement strand
TTATAAAGATTTTGTATTTTAGTATATAAATACAAATATTTTATATTTAGTTTCAAAGAAACTGAAGTTATGTCTCAGTCACTATGTTCAACTTATTGTTTACTCAGTAGTAGTGATGTAATCTTTCATAAATCAGTTGAAACAGACTGGTGGACAGTAATTATCATTATGTTTTTTTCAGATGTATAGAGCATTAAACATCCAGATTGTTTTGGTTGGATTAGAGATCTGGACAGATACAAACCACATATCTGTAATGGATGGTTCAGCTGGAGATGTGCTGAGTAGATTCGTTTCTTGGAGACAGAAAGATCTTCTCAAACGATCAAGAAATGATGTTAGCCATCTCATAATGTAAGTTTTCATTCAGTGGAAAAACTAGCCACGCTGCCAGTGTTGTTAAGGTATATGATTTGGGGTTTGTATACAAATGAAAATATAACTGGAGTAAAATTCACTCAACTTCCAAACTGTTTTAACCTGGGAAAATGACAAGAAACTATAATGAATTTTTTATACAGTTAATCAACTCTAGGTGGCTCTGCTTGAGCAGGGGGGTTGGACCAGATCACCTTCAAGGTCTCTTCCAACCTCAGCCATTCTGTGATTCTGTGAACACAGAAGCACTGACACAGCTGGCTGAGGTCATTGACCATTATTTTCAAGCTGTGTTATTCAGATATTCATTATTAATTACAGTGAAACCCTGGTACGGTGATAAATTTCTCCTTGACTTCAAGACGGCCAAATTTTGTCTTGCAGCATTTGTTTGAAACTCACTCGTGTCTTTTAGTAGAAATCACAAACTTTCAGCCCCTCTTTCAACAGCACTTTCAAACTGCTTTTGTTTCAGAGGGAGAAGCTCTTATGGTGGAGCCATTGGAATGGCTTTTGTGGGTACCGTCTGCTCACAAGTCCAGGGAGGGTCAATCAGCACTGTAAGTATACAATGTTGTGGTTAATGGAAGAAACTAGCACAGGAGCTGCTAAACTGTCATAGATACACTGCTAGTGGGACAGAGGTACCTGAACAATTTAAGGCTTTCCCCTCTCCATTTACAAAACCCTGCGTTGAAGATTCTGCTATTGCCAGACATTGCTTCCACAGAGGTACCTTCCAGAGCATCCTAATAAATAATGTGCACTTTGCTGACCTGTTTGGTCAAGTCACCCCGGTCTTGGAGACTAGGCTTGGAGTTGTATGGTTTCTTTCATGGGGTTTCTTATGTAAAGACTTGTGCATATTTTATACTTATATTTAATTTTTTTAAAAGTATTTCCCAATTTCTCTCTTCACCACATTCCAGTCCACTTGGCTGATTTAATCCTGAAATAATTTTTTGACCACCTTTTGTTATTCATCTGTCTCAAGGTTGCATAAGAAAAGCCCATCCTCATACCATTAAAGTTCATAACCACAATGTTTTGGAGATGGGAATGCAGGTACAAAATAATGTGTATTTTTTTTACTCTTTACATGGATAGAAAGTTAACATAATGCACTATATTCTCAAGTGTCTGGAATTCCCCACAATAAGGCTGGAAACAGGCAAAAATTTTAAATATGGCAAAATTAGTAAGAAACTATTTTTTTCTCCTTCACCCTTGGGGCAGAACCAGTATCTCCAGAGGTTCCTGCCCTTACAATATGGATGCCACAACATCGTGGACAATCTCAAAAGCAGATTCTGTTCTTTAACAGTACATTTGTCATTGAAGACTCCATTGAAATCAGTATAATTAACTGTGTTTAGAATAGAATAGAATAGAATAGAATAGAATAGAATAATTTCAGTCAGAAGGGACCTACAATGATCATCTAGTCCAACTGCCAACTGTTATTATTCAGAATATGATCCTAATGAAAGGAATAGAAAGAGTGGCAGAATCCTGCCTACCTGAAAATAAACAGTGACGAATTGTCTGTCCTTGCTGCTTTTGCTTTGCAATACAATTTAGTATTCTGTCTTCATAGGCTCTGAGAGCATTGTGGCTTGAATAAATCAGTAGGTAGAAACACGGTATTTTCTTTACTTTCACAATTTTTTTTTAACACTGACTCTCTTTATTAGTTGAATCATAATGATATGTTACGGCATGCTACAGTAGTTGCACATGAATTGGGCCATAATCTCGGAATGAAACATGACGATAAAAGGTGTCCTGCATCCTATATTATGCACAGCACAGATAAGTAAGATTTCCAGTTACTTTATTTTAATAATTGTTATTTATCTCCAGTGACTATGCCTTATAAGCTGTGAAATTCCCATGAATCTTTAAGAAATTTTGTGATTAGGGAGTTGTTTGAAAAGTTTAATCACAGAGATGAATTCACTGACTTAGGACTTGACATAATTTTAATTTATTTGAAATGTTATCTGTTTCCCAATCCAATCATTCTTTATTTGTAGCATTCCTAAAAACTTATTTGGATTTTCCTAATTTTTTTTTCAGTGATGATTGCTGGTTTTTTTACCCTACTGAGAATGCTTTACATATATTCACTGGGTTTGTGCAAACATGCATTTTTTGCACAGATTCTCTTAACAGTTAATTTAAACAAAACCTCTCGGCTTATGTTTCTTTCAGTTCATTTGTTCTTTGGCTTCCCCTTAAGAGAAAAAGATCATATTATTTTATCTATCCACATTTGTATCAATAAATCAGGGTAATTGAACACTGGACAAAACTACTGTAAGAAGATGCATTCCTGAGTTCTTAGGGACTCCTAAGTTAAGGTTAATGTCTTTCTGGAAAGTATTTTTTAATCAAGCATTTTTAGACTCAGTACAGACAAGGAATTTCTAAGGCCTGTTTTACATAGGACACCAAAATGGATAATCTGATGGTCTCTTTGGCTTTTGAAAGTACTTGCATTTATGTTATACTTCATATTTTTAACTTCTAGTACTGTACTCTAATGCAAAATAAAGTAAAAATTAAGTATCTCATGATCTCCTAGTATTATGAAACACAATATTTATTATAGATTGACAATATTTTAAGAGCTTGAGTTGTATTTTTTCCTGCAAGCAAAATATTTATAATAAAAAAATAATATTATGCTTTCCAGTGGATCCAGGAATTTCAGCACCTGCAGTGCTGATGATTTTGAGAACCTTATTCTAAGTGGAGGAGGAAACTGCCTGAGAAATCCTCCCAAGACAAGTAATGTTTACAAAGAACCAGTCTGTGGTAATAATGTGGTCGATAACAACGAAGAATGCGATTGTGGCAAACCACAGGTAATGAATGAAATTCAACTGGATACTTGTTACACAAATGTTATATTATATTATATTATATTTGCTATATAATACTGGCCTTTTGGTATACATGATTTGCGTTAATATCTGAGGCATTTTCCTTGTAATTTTACATTTTTCAAGCAATATGAAGATAAATTTTAGTAAAAGCTTAAAATTGTACTTTGATTTTGATACAAACTCCGTTAAGGGCTACTGGACTTCACAGAACTTTGAGGGAATGCTGAGAAAGAAGTGCAGTTCAGTGCAGAGTATGTGGAAACGCCACTGGGGTTTATGCTGGTTTTAGCAACATGGGTATTTCTGTTACATAAAAGAGACTACTCATCTATTGAGCACTTACAGGTTTCCTAACTGTAATCCTTAAATTTCACCCACAACAAAATTACTTTTGTTAGTCGTATTTGCGTTGTCAAAATGTCCCTCAAGGAATGGGATATATTGGCTCGTTCTTTACAAAATAAGTGTGTCTCAAAAAAGGTACCAATGAATCGAAAGGCTGTCAGCAAACCCTGCTTCCACTGTATAAGCCTTCTTCTAAGTCATTAAAAGATACCAACATTTCACTACATCAAACTGCTAGTGCAGTGGAAAAATAAGATAGGGGAAGGGGTGATGAGAAGTGTTATTTAAAAAACAATGTGTTCTGCTTCTTTTAGTGTCCATTTAAAGTGCAAACCTATCCTATACCCCTATGCCACAACACATTAAAACAGATGTTTTTCTGATGACTTGTAGTAAAAAGATACAGCCAAACTGTGTGCTGGTTGCCATTACAGCAGAAGGCTGTCAACCTCAGAACATGCAAGCGAGATGAGGTGTTTAAAGTTTGGTGTCTCCGTGCACTTGGTTTGATGATGTACATTCCTAGCTATACAGCGAGGTAAAAACATTGTGTCCCCTTGTCTATGGTTGTTCTCCAGGAATGTACGAACCCTTGCTGTGATGCTGCGACCTGCAAACTCACGCCTGGATCGCAGTGCGCCCAAGGACTGTGCTGCAAAAATTGCAAGGTAGGCTATATTTTATTAAGCTAAATTGATACTATTTTACTAGTATTTTTTAATGTTTGAAAAGAGCTATCAGAGTAGTCTTGACGTACTTTCACAATATCAAACTACATTCACCGGTAGAGAGCATGTAAGCAGAGAATTTGTGTCTAACAGCTCTTGGCCAGTAGCTTAGAAATGGAATGTCATCTCTGTGTCACGCCTCAAAGGACGCAGGAGCAATCAGGGGACTCAGTAGTAGTGATCTCCAATACGCAACACCAAGCTTCTCCAAAGTCTGTGATAGTTGGCTGCTTTTTAATTTGTACTTGTGTACGCATTTGTACGATCTACCCAAGTCCTCTGCAGGCTGAGCTCATAAACTTTATAGCTACACCATATGAAACTGAGGGAAGTTTTGGATATTCGTTAGATATTGATCTGAAAAACTGTCTTGTCTTCCTTAAAATCACAAAAAGTTCCCAGTTGTCATTGTTTCATGTTAGAATTTCTGGTGTTGCAAAATAAATGTAGGGTGGCATTCCTCTCTGGTTCTAGTTTAAAGTGGCAGGAGAAGTGTGCAGATCGAAAATGGATTTCTGTGATCTACCTGAATATTGCAACGGAAGTAACGCCTACTGTCCAGACGACGTTTATATCATGAATGGTTACCCATGTGACAACATGAAGGCATATTGCTACTACGGAGTATGCCAGAGTTTTGATTCACAATGTGAATCTATATATGGAAAAGGTATGTTTATAATTTCATGTAAAAACACTTGTAGTCTCCCAACAGACATTTCCAATTTTTTTTTTTCTTTCTCGTATTTTTAAGGCAGTATAGGGGCTTACTAAGATTCACTATTTTTTGTACAGGGGCACGAAAAGCACCTGATGTATGCTTTGAAAGAGCGAATATTAAAGGAGACAGGTTTGGAAACTGTGGAATGACAGGTGGAGTGTACAAGAAATGTCCTGTTCAGTAAGTCACCAGCAAATAAAAGCTAACCCTAAAATCTTCAATGCAAAAAATATATTCTGTTACAAACTCTTGGAGCATGAGATTTAAAAGAGTATTTCCTTGAAATGCAAGCTAAAAAGTTTGACTAGATGGTGTACTTGCACCGATACTGTTTTTTTTATGTTCACCTTGTCTCTGAGTGTCATTCATTCAATACAGGCACAGTCTGTGTGGCAAGCTCCAGTGCACATCTGTTAGTCTTCAAAATCTTCCCACTTGGAGTGTTGTCAATAACGCATCTGGGGTTTTATGCTGGTCTTCTGACTTTGACTTAGGATCAGATGTCCCTGATCCTGCTCAAGTTCATGATGGAACAGCTTGTGGAGAAAAGAAGGTAAGATGAATCACAGCAGGATTACAGAATATATTCCACCAACTGGAAAGTTCTTAACTTTCAAAAGCATTACATAGCTGTCTTATTTGTATGTCGTAATTAAAAATCTGCTTTTTGACATATACACATACAAAAAATTAATTAGCTCTTCAAAAATCAGGATGCTACAAATCAGTGAACTACATTATCAGTTATTCAAATTACTCCATCAAAATGCATCCACAGACTCAAGAAAATCTGAGACAAACAGCTATAAAATCGTGAAGCACTGAATGTTCTGTCAGCCCTGTTTCTTGACATTTAAGTAAAAGCTGTAGATTTGTAAACATATACATTTAGACAGTATATTTATAAAAGGATGGGATTTTTTTGAAGTTTTGTGTTTGAAAGGCACTAATTACTTTTTCCAGGCCTGTGTAGATTTTGAATGTGTTAATGCAAGTAATCTGGGCTACAGCTGTGATGTAAAGCAGAAGTGTAACGATAATGGGGTGAGTAGATGGTGTTTTCATGCCCTGTTTCTAGAAGACCGAGATAGGTGCAAAATCCCTGCATAAAAGCAATAACCAGCCAGATGGCTTTGTTTTTTTCTGATCTGTATTAAAAGTTAAGTCCATGTTTTTATCTGTAATTCACATTGCCAGTATACTGTAAACCTCTCAGCACTAACACTGAAAGACATTTCTTCTGAATTTCCCTAGGGAATTTTCTAATATTACTGAGCTGTTGAATTGTAAAAGGAAAATATTCCTTTGAGGAGGACAGTGTAGTAATTCCTGATTTATATATGTCTCCATGGAAAATCAAAACAGAGTCCAAAGGTTGTAAAACTGAGTTGTTCTTTGGACTGTAATCTATTGCAGGCAAATAACAAAAGTTAACTTCTCTAGAGAATTAACTTGTGGTATCAGTATCGCTCAGTGTTTTGGGATGTTATGGAAGGGGAGAGCTTATTCCCAGTTAATGCTTCATGTAGTCCTATGCAATACTATGCAATATTTCTTGTTTCCACATGCAATTCTTACTGTGGAACTCCAAATATTTACTGGAAGTTGAAAGCGGATGCTTCCAGAAAGGCGCTGTTCATTTGACTAATCCCGGTTGTATTGACTGTAGGTGTGTAACAACAACGGGAACTGCCACTGCAATTCTGGATGGGCACCTCCGTTCTGTGACCAGTCTGGCTACGGCGGCAGCATTGACAGTGGTCCAACTCATATAGGTAGGATAGTGAAACTAGCCTTCATTCTGCCCCCAGTGTCTGATAAAATAATCTATCAATAACAAGGGTCTTTTCAGTCTCTTTTCAACTGTTTGTTTTTTTTTTCTACTGCATGGGACACTTAATCATGGACTGACTTGAAGAACAAACATTATTATTTGATGTGTGCATCTGCAGATGTCAAGGAAGTTGGTCCAAGGGAGAATTTGACCTCTATTTTGTCTGAGATAAAAAGCAATACATTAGTTGCTTAGAAATACTGTTACGTTTTTTAAATAGTTAGATATTTAAATATTTACTTAGGTATTAAAAACAGAGTTCTGATAAAATGGGTGTAATAGAGGAAGACTATAGCTTGAGAATAAAACCATCAGCCTTTATATATGGAAAGCATTTCACAGAAATGAGAAGGGTTAAGGAGGTGCACGCAGCAAGCAGCAGCCGGCTCGTGTAAGAGGCATGAAATTCTGCAAAGGGGAAATGGAGATTTTGCTGGCCTTTACATGGAGAGACTGTGCAAAATGTTTTCCCTCTCTTTGTTTACAAGCGAAGTTCATTATCTGTAGCTTTGTGAGGCAAAAAACAATTCATAATTTATAAAATTTTACTAAATTCATATTTTGGGACAGGGAACAAATGTTTTGGTATTTATTAAAGGCTTAGGAAGGCAAAGATGTGCAGATCAGTCGTGGGTAAGCAAATACAAAATGAATTTGTCTGCTTTAGAATTGTTGAAAAAATATATGGAAAGGGAAAAAGTTTGTATATCATACAACATGGGGTGGGTAAGGCAGAAAGAACTTGTAACAACATAAGGCCAAATCCTTCTTTTCTGATCATAGCATTTGTAAATTTCAGTGAAGTTACTACTTTTAATCTATAATAATTTGAAGATTGCAATTTTTACAACAGAAAGGTGGTTTTAGCAGAAAAAATGCTTTAATATGAGGTTAAACGAGATTACCATCTTACATGATTTCAATTCTTTTTCTCTAGATACATCACTTCGGGATGGTCTGCTTATTTTTTTCCTCCTTGTGTTGCCGGTAGTAATTCTTACTGTATTAGCAGTAATTAAGCGTGATGCAATAAGAAGAAAGTTTTGCAGGAAAAGCAGAAGACAACACAGGTATTTCACTTATTACAAATGCATATTTCAACACCTGAGAGCATGCTCCAGATTAATTCAGCAAGCCAGGTAGATGCTTTATCTATAGAAAGAATTCCATACCTCCTGAAAGAAAAAGACTTCTCTGCTAATAGTAGTAGTAGGTAGTTTAATAGCGAGTACCTTACTATTAGGTAGTTTTATCCAGATACTCCAGTTGTCAGTTCCCAAGCATTTTTTTCCCAAAATACATTGCACTTTCCTAATTGTTCTTGATAATTGTATTGCATGGACACAGGGGCATAGCACATTGCAATTATTTGTCAAGGCCAGAAAGGGGTGGCGTCAGAAACAGAATCCAGATCTCTGAGCTGTAGCCTTGTCCGTTGAAAAATGTTGCATCCTTGAAGGTGGTGAAACCAAATGGGGATTTTCCTGACGACGTGGGTTTTATTTCAGGGATAACAATGTGCAGCAACCAAAGCAAAATAATGGACCAGGTCATAACACAAGAGATAGTCAGGTAAGAGAGAGGCATACTTGCCTTATTTCATGTTGAGTAATCCAAATTACACAGTGCCTTTTCTCTGATACAGTTACTGATGACTTTGTGGCTTTCTGATACATTGCAACTATCTGAATTTCTGAGTATTTAAAATAATTTATAATGTGTTAGATAGGACTTCTGTTTGGGTAAGTATGAGCTTTATTGCCTGCCCTGTCCACCTAGGCTGTGAGTAGTATGGGATGGAGCAGGCTGCTACTTAGCAGAGCAGCCAAAGATTGAACTCTGAATTCTGTGGCCAAATACCAGAGAAGCTGCTTAGCCAGGCTGTGGATCTAGTTCTGATAAGACAAAATAAAAATTATCAAAACAAAATGTTGCAAGAGAATATGAAGAATGTCACAGGAAATGAAAATTAGTTCTAAAATACCATTAGCTTAATACTGAATAATTAGTTACACTTTGAAATCTGGGTTTTCTGTTAACCTGATTTTCTGCAACATCTTTTCCAGCCTGCCACGTCAAGTCCTGATTTTTTTACCATATCACATTTTCCTGGTCCAAGGTTTGTAGTATTTAAAACTTTCTTGACTTCATGTTTGCTATGTTTACATTGCTGTATCACAGTAAGTGAAGTTCCTAATGTCTCATATCCTGCTTAGGAGGATTTTTCATGCAGCATCATATGAGATATAACAGACGAAATGCTTGAAGGAGAAATGCTGGTTTACTGCTTGTATAGAAAACAGAGTAATGGCACGCGTAAATGCTACTAGGGAGAGGGAGGGGACAGAGAGAGTTAAATATATGTATAAATGCTATCAACTGTTTAAAAATAGTAAAGAACCAGTTTAAAAATACCAGTTGTCTCAAGTCATTAAATACTTCATAAAATGTGTTTTCCACACTTCAGGCAGCCAGTAGAAACCCGGTTTCCTGCAGTTCCTTCATGACGTCAACAACCTGCAGTGCCACCTAGACCTGCTGTCTGAAAAGTTTCTTGGGAACCCTCAATCAATTCTGACAAGTAACTGCTCTGAAAAAAAATTGAAGATTGCAATTCTCCAGTCCTCTCCTTGTGCAGCCAAAACACCTTCTCCAAACACGTACCTCTGGAAGAGACTTGATGCTAAGAGGCACTGAACACAGATTTTGTAACATCTCATGATTTTACTAATTGCTGCTGGCTGTATTTGTGCCTCTTCTACCTCACCTCTTGTTTTTTTTTTTAATCAGAAGCCTGAAGTTCAACTCTTGTTAGATTAAATCTGTAACAGCATCAGAAAACGGGACTCTTCTGAAGTGCAGCCTTACCTGCAGGCCAAAGAGAAGTGAATTCAGTTATTTACAGATGTAATTTATTCACCTCTAGCCATACGCTGCTGTGAAAATTAGAACGCAGATTGGCCTCTTGGGAAGTCTGCGGTCTGTCTACCTCCCAAACCGTCCTCTCAGCAGTACGATGCCGGGGACCTCCGCGGCGCCTGCTGACCGCAGCCGTACCCCACACACCAGGCTTGCGGACAGTTCCTATGCCTTGCTCTGAGCCTTGTCTTCGGTGCAACCCTAGCAAAGCTGAGATCCAGATCCCACCTCTCCTTACCTACTAGCTCCCTTACTGACCAGTTCAGCTAGTTTATAAAAAGTAACCTCATACAGGGACACTAGCTATGGAAAGAAACTCTATAGATAATGTATCTGAGCCTAGAAGAAACAAGCTATCTCTATTGTTATAGAAAACGTGGTATATCAGGAAATACATTATACAACTTAATGGTGTTTTAATGTTTATTGATTACTACAGCTTGAGATTTTTGCTAAAAAACTGATTCCACTACAAAAGCAACAGATAACTTTCGTCACTCTAAATGGGACAATTAGAAAACGGTACCGATTTAAAAGAAAATGTATGAAGTTACATAGTTTGTCCAAAAGGCAACTAATGGAAAAGAAGCTGCTATGCAGGGAAAAACTCGCTGCCAAGACCAAAGCTGCGGATACTGATCAATCTGTTCATCAGGGAGTAAATCACACACTGACTGTGCAAACTTTGGGACTATGAACTAGCAAAAGGAGTGGATAAATAATGGAATCGCCTCACCAAGAAAATACTTCTAATCCCTTAGATGGCCATTTCACTGAAGAGCTGGACAAAAGAACCCTGAATATATTGCAGGCAAAAATCTGCACTGGCAAGGAGCGTCTTCCAAAGAAGTGTCATCCTGCTTAATTCCTCAGAATCTTAAATTGTTATTATTAAATATTCCTATAATTTAGACCTTATTAACAAGCATAATATTATATTGATATAAGTTAAAATAAGTAATCAGGGTCAGGACACTTAGTAGTATCTTGATTTTATGATCGCAACAAAAACTACCGGGGATCACTCAGCCATCTGACGCTTTCGGGTTCACTAAAATATATTATTGACTTTATTATCAAAATAAAACTGACGAAAACCGGTTGTTTCCCGCACGCTGAGCCCGGACTTCCCTCTCCAGCTCCGCGCCCCGCCCGCCAGGGGGCGTCCCGCGGCCACGGCCCCGCGCATGCGCACCAC
>NW_009615802.1:72412-73933 GCF_000690535.1 Cariama cristata | reverse complement strand
GCAGCACCTTGGCTCTGGACTGCGCCTGCATCTGCAAGAGCAGTTTGGGGTACATACCCGTGGTACCCACATCCCCCAGGGCACTGGGCCAGCTCTGCCCCCTCACTGCCCGGCTCTGAGGCCTCAGCTCCCCTTTGAAACATCAACTCGACAATCTGCATGGCTGAAAAGCCTGCTGTCGGGGCAAGGACTGAGGTGAAAGCTGCTTGGCTTTTCCTCAGCTTCATACAAAAGGCGGGGAGTTTTGTTGCATTTTCTAACACCCACCTGGTTTTTTGGTACCGGCACCTCTCCACACACTGCCCGGCACCGCCGGGGCTCAGGAGGGGCTGGGGAAGGAGCCCAAGCCCCAAGACACGGATGTGCAATTGGTTTGAGGCTCTGGCCATGGCCACAGCTTCCACCCCGGCCGTCCCTCCTCCTCCCCAGGGCTCAGGCACATGGTGGGAGCTGTGGGGGTCTCGCATGGCCAAACAGAAGAGACCAACCCCGTGGGAGGTGACCCCGCTGCCGGCACAGACTGTAATGAAACGGAGCAGCTCAGAGGTGCATCCAGAGCAGGGACGGGGCAGCAGGAGCAGGAGGCGGCTGCAATGGCTGTGCCCACAGTCACCGAGGATGCGATAGCCCGCTCCTTAAATCCTACCCACACCTGGCACAGAACAAGTCTGAAAACCTCTAGCACTTAAAATACCTCTATTACTAATATATATCTCAAATCAATCTATTTTAAAAAAACACCTCTTCCACCCTGGACCCCTGTGTTGTCTTTAGGATATCGCTGGCACTAGACTTGCTTTTGTTTTGCTAGAAGAATAAAGAAAAGCTACCAATCCAGCGTAAAAGCACGTGGCTGCCGACCGTTGGAAATACCAGCTCAAAGCCACACAATCTGTTCTTCTCGGCGAGATGCTAACTTTGAAACGGAGCTGGGCTGATGCACGCAGGATGGAATAGTAACCTAACTGATGGAGTGCTGTGCTAATTGCATTAGTCATTTATACACCGGATTGATAAAATCTCAAAGCTTAGCCTGGCCAGTAAAGATGCACTTAAAATACACGGCGTGTGTCGATGTGCAACCTGCTGTGGGCTCTGACAAGGGCTGGATGATCTCAAGAAAGCAGCCAGGATGTCCCTGACACTAAGTTGAGAGGTGGTAAAAATGGGATTGAGGAAAACCAGCTCAGATGGGGACCCTTTGGGAGCTGCAAAGCCATCACATGGGGCATGGCCACAAGCAGGCACCAGGACATCTCTGCTCTGCAGGCAGCATCCCCGGCTGGGAGTGCTCCTGCATGGCACATACCGGGAGCCGGGCAGAGAGCAGAGCATCACATCCCACAGCAGCTCCCCAGAGCTGCTAAACTGCTAACAACCCCCTTTCCTGCTACTGAGGACCAAGGCCTGAGGCATTAGCCTGGCTTGGAAAGACATCATTGCTTCCAACTAGTATGTCTGAGGCTTCAGAGTTGTGAACAGGTAATAGAATTGCAGCAACAAATAATAAAAAGAGGAATG
>NW_009615802.1:53285-72381 GCF_000690535.1 Cariama cristata | reverse complement strand
AAAGGAGAAATAAAAGAGAACCCAGCCACTGGAAAAGAGAACCATCCGTTATCCTGGCCTGAAGGGTAATAGGTAAACAAGGCGTTGGGGTACCGGCTGGCGCCGAGCTGGCTGGCACAGGAATAATAAACAGAGCAATTATAACTTCTGTGCTCGGAGGTTTCAGAGAGAGGGAAAAAAATATGAAAAAATCAATAGCGTTAATTTACCTAGTTCCAGACATTACATTTGTGATGCCATGAGGGGGGCAGGACGTCCTCGCCAGGGCTGGCCCACGAGTTCCAAGCCGGGCAGCACCACCTAAAGCCCCCAACACGGCCTCCTGCACCCAGATGCAATGCTGCACCCGGCTGAGCACCCATCCCGGCCCTGGCAGCACCCACAGCCGGGGGGGCACCGGGTGCAGCTCACACAAGCCCTGCCCTGGTGCAGGGGGGAGTGATGGGGTAGGGACATTG
The DNA here is from genome assembly GCF_000690535.1 of Cariama cristata. Lineage (NCBI taxonomy): Eukaryota > Metazoa > Chordata > Aves > Cariamiformes > Cariamidae > Cariama > Cariama cristata. Next base: position 71,923 of record NW_009615802.1, on the reverse strand, counting down.
CCCAAAGCAGCCCCCTGGCAGGGATGGCACCGAGCTGTCAGCTCACCCCGCCGTCGCTGCACCAGTTTATTAAGGGCTGAGAAGCGGCGAGGGGAAGGAGTGACAGATTTAAAATTAACTTGCCAAACTCCCCATCAATATTATGACAATTCCCTGCATCGGTTCAGCGACTCGGCGCACCGCCTGACGGCATTAACGGAGCTGTGTGGAGGCAGAGCCGGCTGCTGGGCTGGCAGCGCTCAGGGTGAGAGGGACCCGTTCCTCCTCGCAGCACCCTGGCCACCTCGGTGCTGTGCTCGGCAGCACCAACCGGCGCTCAGCACCACTTCCAACCTGCCCTTTCCCTTCCCCAAGGCTGTAAAGAAGCAGCAGCCCTGTTTTACAGGTGGGGATGCGAGGAACAGCATCCTCCGAGGACCGATTTGCAGAGAGAAGAGTGCTTCCAGTTTGCAAGAAGGTGCTCGGTATGGCATGGCACGGCAGCCCTGCATCCTCTGGAGCCGTTCTCCCTGGTCACGGAGAGGGGAAAACACTTGGTGTTTAGCAGGTTTTTTGCAGTGAGGGACAGCCGGCACAAATCCTGTCCCACCTCCAGCCACTGAACCATTTTTGGCTGCTTATCTGGCCCCAGCACCCAGGAACTCCCCGGACTCGCTGTATCTCTGCTGGGAGGGAATCAAATGGGGGCTGTGTAGGTGAACAAGGCGCTCCCCGTGTCCTGGGGTTATGCCAAGCCGGAGCAAAAGCCGGGATGGGAGGCAGAGCCGGAGGTAGGGATGGGAAGGGACCCCAGTTAGGGCAGACGGCGGCTCCCCGCAGAGCGCTCTGCCGTGGGTTGCTCTGGCACCCCATTTGCCATGCAGTAATAATCCAGCAAGTAAAGCTGGCTCCACGGGTACTAATTTGGGTTTTCTCCATATTAATGGCATAAAAGCAACAGTCTGAAACTGCAAACAGCTCTTAAACAAAAATCTCTATTCCCTCGTGGCAAAGAGACGGCAGAAAACAGATAAGGAATGAACAAACAACCCATTTGGTAAATAATCCCCCGGTGACTTGGGGACGGCAAGGAGTTCGGGCTCTGCCCTACTGTGAGGCAATGGGGGGAAAATTGCTCTAATCTAGCCTTTAGTGAGCTGGATCCACCACTGAGCCTCCCGGCTAGACCAAGAGGTGTGACTGGAATAGATCAGCTCCAATCCCATCTATTTATTAACACCACACAGCATTTCACCAAAGAGAAGAACCTATTTTAAAAAAAATAAAAAAAAAAAAAAGAGGGATGCCCAGAGGGCAGCTCTGAACGTGCTTTCGGCTCAATGGTGGAAAGGAGGGTTCTGGTGTGTGATGAAAGATCCCTCCTCTGCCCCCCCCAAAGTGCCCACGAGGGACCGCGCAGGAGAAGCATCACCAGAGGAGTGCTTTGATTTAAATCCTTGCAATAAACCAGCAGCAGCAGCAATGATGTGGCACACTCCTCTGAGCAGGAGCCTTGGCGCTGGCTTGTCTAACAGGTCAGTCCAGCACCCCAACCACCACAGCAATAATCAGGGGTTTTTAAGCCACCTCAGCAGGGAAAAAGCCATCCATGGAGCTCCTAACTTGTGATTCCTCTAGCTGAGCTGCGGGGATGCTGTAGTCCTGCTGGGCTGTGGCTTCACTGTCACTGACGGATGGAGAAAGGGTCCTTGGCACCAGCACGAAGGGATGTGTGAGCAGGGACAGGCTCTATGCAACACAGCCCGGTGTTGCACCAGTGCTCGTGTATATATGGAGCACATATAGCGCACACCGGTATGAACCATTCTGGCTGCTGCCCATCCTTGTTGCAGGTACGTTGGTCGCAGCAGCCAGTATTTGCATCCTCCGTTCTTCCCTGGGGTGTTACCATCTCCTCAGTCATGCCACCAAAGTGTCTGGGTGCTGCCTGACTCCCTCGGATAAAATGATGAGGGGAAAACCAAAATCTGAAGGAGCACTGACCAGAACCGCAGGCCAATCTCAGGTCTAGAGCTATCCACCTCTCCCATTTCATTACCAGCCTGTTATGCCACATGCTCACGTCAAACACCATCCTTACTCTGCGTCCTAAAGGTACCCGCTGCACATCCCCATCCTTTTGAGCTGTCCAGACATAACAAAGCCATTGGTGCTACACCAGCTCCATCCCGGTACTGTGCTGAGTCGCGGTCGGAAGGACCACGCAGCCAGCAGAAGGGCAAAGACTCCAACCAGCGTTGCAGATCATCGGGTGGCAAAGAGACCACCCCAACCTCAATGGGATGGAAACACCACTGTAACTGATAGGTGTTGCCCCGGCCAGGGTGTAAGAGACAGCTCTTCCCAGCACAAAGGCTTCCTCCCAACACCGTGCTGACATGCCTGGCGAATGGAGAATATCCTATTTACTAAAGACACTGAAGATGTGGCGACATGGGAAGCAGACACCATTCAAAGGACTGTCACATCTGCATAGCTAAAGGATCCCAGCAGTTATAAATCCCTCTAAAATACTCGGCCCCTTGTTCTGATAGCAGGTTCTTGCTCCTACTTTGCCGAAACAGGCTTTTAATCCCTGGTATTAGGCAGCTTCCTGCTATGTTTCAAATGCACCAAATTAAGGGCTTCTCTAACAGCTGGTGTCTTAATGCTCAGAGAGGTTCTTGAATATCTATGAAAATCAGAGGCAAATTACATCTTTTAGTTAATAATTTCTTCTCCATTAACCTCCTTCTCTTCCCTTGTTAGGAGATGATGTAATGGTGCTCCTCCGGTGTAACCCTCCGACACACCCGGCAGCCCGGCCGTGGGGATGGATGCTGCGTGCGGGGAAGCGAGCCCTTCTCGGCACTGCCAGGGACTTCTAGAGCCACCAGGCTACATTCAGCTGGGAAAGGGTGGCCGTGCTGACCTTCCAGGCTGCTGAAAGCATTTCTGGAACAAGAGGTGCTGCCTCCTGCCAGGCTCTGAGCTCTGCCGAGCCAGCGCATCTCACACTACAGCCTGCAACACGCAGGCACGCTTTGCAGGTTGCTGTTGTTTCAGACCTGCTTCTTCCTGCCCCTCACAGCTCTTAGATTTGGGACTAGTCCTTCAGTCAAGGCTGGGCACGGAAAACCCTGTTTGTCACGGTGGGGCTGTGCAGAGGAACTGGCTCCCGCTGCGCAGATCCTCCCTGGGAAAGTCTTCACCCCGCTGTCCGCTCCTCAGCCATCACCCACGCAGGAGCGGTGTCAGCCGTGGGAAGGAGGACAGATCACTAACAGCCCTTTTTTTTTTTGTAACCTGAAAACCTGTCAGCCAAAGTGCCAGGTGGTCCTTTGGGCTCTGACCTCTGGAAGATGCAATCCCAACACCACACGTGTTTTATACCGAGAGCAAAGCGGCTGAGGGCAGCCCTGGCAGGAACCGCTCCTTGTCCAAGCCTGGGACTGCCCAAACCCACCATCCCTAGGATGCCCTCAGACAGCATGACTCGGAGAAGCCACATCTCCCAGGATAAACCAGACCCACAGACAACCTTGCGTGTTTTCCAGCTGAAATTCAGCCCTGAGGACAGGGGACGTGTTTGCTTCCTGGTAGCGACAAAGTAGCCCTTAGACCCAAGCCCTGGCTGGGGCAGGCGAAGGATGGCTTTCCAACCCTCCTGCTTTGCAGTGAGAGCTGGAGAGAAAATTGAAGCCTCTGCAAAAGGAGGTTTGGTGCCCAGGGACTGAGGGCACAAGCTGGGGTTGGACCTCATTCAGGGGGAGCCCAGCCTGGTCTGGCATTTCCAGGAGATGGGCTTGGGGAGTTTTTGAAGCCCCCAGACATGTTCAACCCACCAGCTCATGGAAAATTTCAGCTCTGTAGCCCTGGCTCTGCTCTGATGGACTCCTTGACACTTGTAATGTAGGAGGGAGAGAAAGCAAAGAGGAGCCCACTGGGAAAATTGCCTTCGTGTACTGTCAATTCTCACTTCCAGCAAAGGCTGCGGCTCTGCTGGCTCCAAGCACTCCGCTGGCTGCGGCTTTCGGAGCGCCTTTGTGTTGGTGGAGCTCGTAATTCATCTGCCATCAAGCGAGCAGAAGGCCAGAGTTCAGCCGGAATTCACAGCTAGGAAGGCTCTGCACTCAGCGGGGGAAAAAGCGCCCAGAAAAACACCGTGGCCAGCAGCGATGAGCACCCACAACTCCAGCTGAAAGTGGAGGCAGCAATGGGAAAGAAACCCTGAGTGGGCAAGGAAGAGTCGTGTCTGGTGGGATGTGGGCTGGATCCTCTCCTGACCGTGATCAGTGCGGCTGCTTTGAAACTCATCGGCCCACTTTGGTTTACACCCGGTCAAAATGCAGCTGAGTTCAGGAGAACTGAAGAAAAAATAAATAAATCAACTCATTTTCCAGCCCTGAATTCAGCAACTACCAGCAAGCTCTCCTCCGTGAGCACGGCAAGGTGAAGATCTGGGCAGTTCAGACCCCCACCCACATCTGACCCTCGGCACTCCCGACATACCCGGGGTGCAGCTTGCGAGCACCCCCTGCTCTCTGCTACTTGCACTCCGGTGTGGTATTTACCTTCAGCTTATTTACGTTATTTCTTATCATGTTACATCCTCAGCTCCTCCCAGTACTATAACTGGGGGCACTGAATAAAACCAGCTCTCACAGGTTGAAAACACACCAACGGAAATGCTCTGTATTACCATACACAATTAAACGTCGGAACTCATTGTCGCAGGATATCGCGGGGATGAAAGACATCAGCGTTCAGAAAAAGATGAGGCAACACCACCGAGAAAAGCGATTAAACACTCATCTGATGAGACACCCCCCCCCCAGGAGGGGCCTATGCTGCTGCCTGCGGGAAGCACGAGCAAGCAGAGAAACCACGGACGCCTGTCATCCTCCTGCTCTCTTCCCCTAGTGAACGTGTCAGAGATGCTGGCTCTGCACCAACGCACCTTGGTCCCATCTCACCATCCCAATGTTCCCAAAACCAGAAGCAGAACCGGACCATACCTGAAAGTCATCTGGAACACCTGCCCTTGGTTGACATGCTGGCTCCTGTTGTTATAGCCATGAAGCATCTCCCCAAAGAGCGTGTCGTTGAACTTGGCATCCGACTTCAAGCACTTGGGGCCCTCACAGATGTCAGACAGCATCAGGCAGGACTTCCCATCCGGGGCCAGCTTGTACTCCTCCACGCACCTGTGGAGCACCACGACCTACGTGAGATGGTCCAGGCACAGACCACGCCACCCCATGAGCCCTCCCGCGGGGCAAGTCTCTGCCGAGCCCAGCCGAGCATCGTCAACACCCGCAGGGGCTGCCCGGGAAGGTACAGAGGTTGCAGAGACCACATGCTCTGCAGCAGCTCGGTTGGGCGACCAGCAAACGAGCGCTTGGCTCCCAGCACCCATCCTTCCCACAGCTGCCCACCCCACGGGCTCCTGCCTGGGAGCTACCATCGCGCTGGAGAGCGGAGCTGAGCCCCCTGAGCATCCTCTGCTCCACCGGCACCAACAGCCCCTGCCCGCCCGGTGCCCTCTGACGCTGCTGCGATGCAAGCACAAACATTCTCCAGGCAAGAACAAAGCAAAATCAAGCTCCTGCTCTTTTTTCCACCCAGCAATGCCCTCCGCAAGGAAGCAGCTCCAGCAAGGCTGCTCCTTTGCTCCTTAGTCCCACTGTCAAGCTTGTTGTGGGCAAGATGCACACGCTCATCTTCAGCAAACACTAAGGGAAACTGAGGCAGGCAGCAGGGATGTGATTTAATGACAGACACTGGAGATATCAGTGACATCTTTTGCTTATGCGTTCATCCTGCCTCCCCTCCTTCTCTTCTCCTTCCTCCAGCCTTTTCCCCAGCATTACAGCTCCCAACTGACAAGGAAACCTCTGTTCCCTGCCTGCCCCTTCCTCCTCGTAGCCACAGTGCTCTGCTAACATCAATCCCACGTCTATCTGGGCTTGCTTCCCTCTCCCATTCCTCTACCGCATTTTACTGCCGCAAGCAAAACTCCCACCCATCTGTGGCACTTTTCCTTGCCTGTTCCCAAAGCGCAGCTCTGCCTTGAAAAGGGATCATGAAAAAAAAAATAAAGGAAAGAGTCTCTGTCCTTGGGGATGGAAGATTGAAATGCAGATTCCCTGCGTGGGTACACATGACGACTGTGTAATGTCCCAAGATTTTCTAGACCCTCCCCACAAAGGATGCAGGTACCTATATGGATTCCCAATGCCTTTCGCAGGCACGGCACAGGCAATGTGCTCTCTCTTAGCAACTCACCTGCTCTGTGCTGCTAAACAATAATAACAAAAGGTGGTGGTGGTGGGGAAACAACAAACCAGCAAAAAAGCATAAAAAAAAAGAAAGAAGCTGACACAGGCAGAGCTCCCTGGGCTGCTCTTCCCCAGGGAGCAGCCAGCGGCCGGGGCTGCACCTGCAGCATCGGGACTCGAGGGATGCTCCTCGGAGTTATTATTAGGAATTTTCTCCCCTTCTCACTTGTGGGCATTTGCACCCCAAAAGGGCTCCTTTTCCCCTCCTTTGCCCTAATCCTTCCCACAGGGACACGAAGTAGGCTCCTCGTGTGCCCCAGAGGGTGAACCAGCCGAGGGATGCAACCTGCAGAGCCCTGGGGCCGGGCACGGGCCAGGGTGGGCAACGGCTGCCTGGCTGCAGCTGTGCAGCATAAAGCCAGATAATCACTGAGCTCCTTTTAGAACATACTGCAGCCAGGGAGATTTTCCTGAGAGAAAAATGCTAAATTGCGTAGGATTATAGGATCCCGGCCAAAATCAGGGATGAAACTCTATTTTGAGAGGCACAGAGGAGGGGGAAAAAAAAAAAAATTAAAAAGTAGTATTTTTTAAACAAACCTTCCACCTTCCCCCTCCAACATGCAATGTACAATTTTTGGGTCCCTTCACGGTGAGTCACAGATCAAACTGTACCGTCACACAGTGAGGGAGAGGAGGAAGATGCATCTGCTTACATCGCTCCTTGCACTCCTGTATCCTTTTGCCCGCAGGCAAACCAGGTGCCTCTGTTCCCTGCTGGAAGTGGGCTCTATAAACAGCCTTTGTCTTGGGCACCCAGCTCCCCCACTGCGCACACCAGTTTGGGGATGGGTTGGCAGGGATGGAAAAGGGCAGGAGCGTTGGAGAGGACTCACCCGCAGAACATGAAGATGGTGCTGGACGAGGGGTCGTGGGGCAGAGGGAGGGTCTGCTGGAGACAGAGCTGCTCACAGCCGCCATTGAAGCCATCCGAGCAGTCGATCCCTTTGGAGTAGTCGTAGCAACCGGTGCCATCTTTCATGGGTCGGAGGTCCTCGGGGCACTGCAGTGAGAGATGGGATGTGGTAAGGTCACCCGTGGGTCCTCCCCTACCCTGGAGCCAGAGCCCAGTGGGTGCCCTCCCAGGGCATAGCCCACCCAAGAGCCAGGACTGCTGAACTCCCACTACATCTAAAAGGAGAGGAGTTCATCCTCAGTGATGGATCGGGTAGCCCCAAGGGCCCTGCATCACCTCACACAGCATTTGGGGAAGGGACAAGGACCACAGGGCAAAGATGCGGTCTGCTGCGAAAGCATCGCTCCCCATCCTCCCTCTGGAGAAGGGTGAAATCCTCGAGGCAGCAAAATTACACAGCAATGAAGCCTCAAGCCAGCGTGGGGCGAAGCATGACAACCCGCTCCGTAACGTAGTGCAGAAACCCTCTGCATTTGTTCCCTGCTCCTCTGAGATGCAGAGAAGTCCGGTGCAACCCAGAAAAAAACATCTCAACACCTGGGACTAACTCAGAAAACCATCTCAACACTTGGGAGTGACCCAGAAAACCATCCCGACCCATGCCAGGCAGACCAGTCAATGTGCCCTTGGCATCATCTCCAAAAGTATCTGCCTGCCACGGGAGGAGGCAGCTGCGGGCAGGACTGCCCCATGGGGGAGGCAGGACTGGCGAAGACAGGACCGCAGCCCAGGGTCATCAGTTTTCTGCAGCTGAGGGATCCACTCTGATTCACATAAGCTGGAGATCTGGCTCTGGGTTTTAATTCCAGTTCCCCAGCTGGCTTTCCTTATCCCAAAAGATAAAAGCCAGCAGGCTGCAAATGCCATCAATAAATTGTCACCCAGATTAAAGCACTCTTCTATTCCACTTGCATTATTTATCCCTTTTCGCCAAACACACACGCACACAAACAACAACAAAAAGGGCAGTCCTTGAAAAAATAAATAAATCTTGCCTAGGAGCAGCTCGCAATTAAAAATGCATTATGGAATTTCTTGAAGATGAGTTAGACTGGAGCTTGTACAGGTAGAGATGAAGGCAGGTTATAAATGGCCTCTGTCAAGCAGAAGAAAGGTTATAAAACCGCTATATTTCGTGCTTAAAAAAGAAAATCAATTTTCCGTGTGAGCAAAATGCTGTACATATTAATAAAAGTTCAAGAGACCCTCGGCCCCGCGCTCGCTGTCACAAGCAGGTTCCCGGCGGGAGACGGGCTGCTGAGCCTCGTTCACTCCTGGCTACTCCAGAAAGCAAACTGCCCGCAGGGGACACCAGAAAGATCCTTTAGGGACTCCTGGCCCACCCCATCCCAGCGATGAGAAGTTTCTCTCCACCTCCTAGAAACCCTCTGCCATTTCCCTACTGCAGCAGCATCAAAGCTGCTTCTGCCCCACCTGCAGCAACCGCGATGTCTCGGGCATCTCCGTGCCTGATGTAGTTGAAGATGTCCCTGCTCATTGCAGGGGACCTGGACAAGACGACCTTTAAAGATCCCTTCCAATGCAAATTATTCTATGTTGGCAGCAAAGAGCACTGGAATAGGACACTGCCCGTCTCCGCAGAGCCGGCAGGGCACAGGCAGGGCCCCGAAGAGGCACCTTAGGAACTAGCAGCCCTGCCTGGGCACGAAGCAGCAGAAGACTTGGGAGCAGGAAGCCTTCTAGCTGCCTGTACAGAATAAATCTGAAGGAGGAGAGGACACTCAGAACAATCTGTGCTTTTCACCACCAAGCTGCCTGTGAAACAGGATCAGGATAAGTGTGTTTGTGAATCCACAGATATAACACTTATCTCCTGGGGTCTCCTCCACGTCTGCCAGCCCCACTGTAAGAAAAGAGCTGTGCAAACTGGCAGAAACATATCTCCCTGGAGGACACGGAGGGCTGACTGCAAACAGCATCTTCCGCTCCACGGCACCGCATCTGCCTCGCTGCTGCTCTCCCTACGCCGACGGGGATGGGGAGGTCTGGGACTCTGCCCAAGTCCCCTCTGGAGCTCCCGAGGATCTTCCAGGGTGCTGAAGGCAGCTGGATAGGACTTCAAATCAGCAGGAGCCACAGAATCACAGCCAGAGGATCAGTCATGGCTTTTCTGAGCTGTCACTTGGAACTCTCACCCTGGCACTGATCTGTGTGCTGAGCTCAGCATTTTCCCCAGCCCGCAGAGGAAGATGATGGCTCTTTCCTTGAGACTGGGTTAGCAGGTCACCAAAACCCTCCCTCCCTTAGCCCCACTCTGCTCGAGGCCACCCTTGGGATATTCCTCCAGTTTTGGCTTGTAATCACCATGAAACGTGTTTCCTTTCTGTTTGTAATTATGCATCTTAATACGCATTAATTATGGCAGGCAAACAGCTCAGCACAAAATTAGGAAAAGAAAGCACCCCCTCCCCTCCGCATCCATTCCCGGCTCAGCGCAGAGCCGGCTCTCCAGCCAGCTGTTGTGTTGCAGCAAGAAGCTCTCCAGGGACAGAAAGCTTTGGGAGCCAACGCAGAAACATGGGACGTGTCCCTGCTTGGTGGGGCTGGGGGGGGATAAAGATGCCAGGGACAGCGAGCCCCTGGCAAGCTCTGCCCTTAGTGCCAGCCAGCAAAACCAACAGGCAGATGGCAGGGGAGGCAAGGTCAGCCCCTGCACGGAGGGGTTTGCAGGGATGAACAGGCGGATGGAGCAACTCTTGGGGACAATAAAACTTTATTACAGATCTCCCTGCCTCTGGAGCAGAGGATTTGCAATTGGGATGTCCCACCCATAGATCAGAGCAGGGGGAAAAGTAAAGCCCATTTGGGTACGACTATGTTCTTGCCCACAGTCGTCAGAAATGACCCAGGAAAAAGCCACCTTGTGCTAATCCCGACTCCCCGGGCTCTCAAGTGGGCTTACAAAACCAGCGCTCGCTCTGCGTTTGCTGGGCTTTTATAAAGGACCCAATCTGTTATTGCTGACATTGATTTGTCTGGCTCAGGCAGCAGAGAACCAATAATTACGGTGAGTTTTAATCAATCCCCCATCAATTCAGCTGCAGTTCAATTTGCGATCTGCCTTGGCAGTGACATGGGATGGGGGGCTGTGTCAGAAAATGATCAGAAAATCAATAGGCAACTCAGTCAATAACTCTGTCTGGGCAATCACGGGTGACACGTCCCTCCTTGATGGGAGGAAAGCTGGTGAGACGTGGTGCCCCAGCAGCCACCAGCCAACCACCTCTGCACACCCCTTGTCCAGATACAGGATGGATCCATTTAGCCAGAGAGGCAAAGGGATCCTACAAACTGTGAGCCAGCAATTCAAAAGAAAAAGCCATTTTTGGTTTGCCACGTTAGACCCGCACCGCTTGGGAACTCACTTCAAACTCCCAGACCACCCTTCACCCATGGATCTGACAAGCAAAAATATCTCAGAGCTTGGGAAGAAGGTCTGGTACTCAATCCATGCCATAGGGACAAAAAGGGGGGTAGGGCGAGACTCCAGCTCATGGTCTGCTCTGAAAAGCCAAGGAGAAGTCATTACCGTATAAATGCAATTCCACTGCCTTGCAAATCCACTCTGTCTATGCAGGAGTGAATTGGTTTCTCTGTGATGACGGCCAGCCCTGAAAATTGCTCTTGGGATTGGAAAACAAAACTTAAGTTTCGTATCTGCTTGTGCATTCACACTGGTAACACGGATCCTGCAGGTAAACGTGACTCACGGTTGCAACACCCCAACCCTGCTGCTGCCCATGGGTTTGCGAAGGGGGAACCGCCGGCAGCTCGGCAGGTTTGGCCGACAGCACCGCCGGGCACCGGCTCCTCCTCTGCCAGCCACGCCAGGCAGAGCACCCAGGTCTTCATTTTTGTGATTGCAGTCAGCAAACGGACTCCAAGTATGCACGGAGAATGGATATGCTGAATAAGAAAGTGCTAATTTTATCTGGTTTTTGGAGAAACGGGCTTTTTTCCCTTTTAAATGACATCTCCAAGGTGACATGGAGTGGCAGAGCTGGCAGGACCTGCTGCCACGTGCCCACTGCCACCCTCGAGGAGGCCGTCAGAGCCAGCCTCGCCGATGCACGGGGCTGTGGTTTGGAATGAAATGGGATGCCCATGCCCATCACCCTCACCTTGGCACGACCAGAGCAAACACAACGGGAGGAGGATCATCTTCAAGGGGAAAGAAAGCAAGCATCTGCCGAAACCCGTACGAGATTGTGTCTTAGGAAAATAAGTATCTGGATGAGTCCCTGCTCACGTTACGGGGGAAAAAAAAGGGGCCTTTGCTCACTTTCTCGTTTACAAAGCTCATTAGCAGCAAGACGGGTGAGGGGGTCACTGGAAATAAAATCAGAGTCTCATTACTGACACGGATCCCCCAGTCGAGAGGACACCAGCTCTCCATCTGAGCTGCTTGCCAGGGTTTCTCAGCTCAGCTCCTCTCTTCCATTATTAAGTTTAAAAAAAAGAATATTTAATAAAGTGTTTCTGTAGAGAGTACACTGTCCTTTTTATTATTCCATTCTGTTTTCTCAACAATAGCAGCCTTTTTATCAGAGACTTCTCCTGCACCGGGCTGTCAGAGGTGATGCCCTGGGTGCAGACAAGCCCAGATCCTCCCCAGCTTTTCAAAACCGCACAGGGAAGCTGCCACCAACACATTGCTCCCAGTGCCACTCCAGGTACCACATCTCCATGTCTGGGTGTGTCTGGAGGTGAGACCCAGGACCCCTGGTCCCATGCCCGGTGCAGCTTCCCCAAGCTGCAGCCCCAGCACCACTGGCCTGAGGCTGCAAAAAAAGGCTGGTGGCTCAGCGCTGCAGCGGCACCGAGTGCCGTGTCCAAAGGCCCTAATGACCCCCCCTTTGTTTAGAGGCATCCTCACTCCTCACCGAGAAACCTCTTCAGCGCGAGACAAAAATATTCATCTGAGGCACTGCTGAGGTACAAGCAAGTACCAGCATTTTAATGAGCTCCAAACTATGCACTGGCATGCATTTTATTTGCTTGTTGGAGCTCAGAAATGATACAAATGCAGTGAACTCCTCTGTATCCATATATATATATATATTCGGACAACTTCAGCTTATTCTACCTTCGCTTTCTTGGCTCAGAAGGCCCACGGTGAGCAACGCTCCTCAGCAGCAGCAGGATCAGAGTCTGGCTGTACACAGCCCAGTCTCTACGGGTGAGATTTATCCCTCCTCTTGTAATATTTTGCTAAAACAGGCCCAAAAGCTGGTTGCTAAAGTGCCTGTCGGTTCCAAGCAGTCTCTCTGCAGGGCCAACCCTGCCTCGCCTCCTCGGGGCAGCGATGTCCGCCCCGACACCCCGCTGCGGGAGAGCATCCTTCCCAGAGGGAAACATTACAACTGTTTTCTGAAATAACAGTCATTATCTTCCCACTCTTTTTCCCTTCCTTCCTTTCCCCCTGCTTCCTTTCCCCTTTCAAGATCATCAATCATTATTTTAGCCTCAGAAAATCAAACCCATCTGTCTTCCAGGCTCCCGAGCACACGCTGCGATAGCTCACGCTCCTCGGCTCGGTCCCCCCGCGGGCTGAGGGCTACACAGAGGAGACCGAAGCTCCAGGCAATGAGGCAGCATCTCCTCGCCTCCAGCCACCTCACAGCTCTTGTGTGGACCCTCTTGGGCAAGTCACTATCTGTATGTTTGCATCTCAATTCAAAGTGGGATGGACTTGTTTCCAGCAGCTGGTGGGACGCTACATACACAGATATAAGCGTTAGACCTCCTGGAGCAAGGAAATCAAGCTAGTGGAAATCCTCCAGCTGCTTCCCTTCCAGAAGTCACCAACAGCCCATTTTGGGGTGTGCTGGCCTCTCCTGCCCATCAGGGCATTTCCCTTCCTAGCCACAGCAGAGGCTGGCATCTCCAAAAACCTTCCAGAGACCAGAAATTCAACAACTCCTGCCCACCTGACATCCAGGGTACAGCCCAGCCACAACACTACACACCAAATCCTACAACCCAAACCAAACCCAAAGACCCAACCCAAACTGTGACCACAACACACAAAGCATCCCAGGCTGCTGGGGAGCAGAAGGGCAAGGGCTGATGCCACCCAAGCGCTCTGAGGAACGCTGCTGAAAAAGCCAACGCTGGAGAAAATGGGGCTTGTATCACCCAAACTACTTCTTCCCATCACAGGCAGAGACCTCCAACTCGCCTCAGTGCTTCCTGAGCTATTCCCCTTGCTTTTAAATTTGGCCACTGCTTGCCAACATGGTGCAAACCCCTTTTGCAGCACTGAAAGCATCACCTGCCCCTCCGCTCCCTGCCATGGCCGGCTACCGACCTCAGCAGCTTTTGCCATCCTTTGCTTCTCTCTCTTCCTCAAATCCCATTTTCCTCACAGGTAGTTACCTGGCTTAATGAGATAAATCCAAAACCGCAGGCTCCTTGGGAGGGGGGCTTGCTGTTGAGCTCAGGGGGCTTCTGATTCCAACCATAATGTGCAGAAGGAGTCATCTTCTGCTTCAGGGAGCCAGCTAAACTTTAAAAGGATTAAAAGAGAATGGCTTCCTCCTCATCTCCCTCCCTTGTGCGTGCATCTCTAACATAATTATCTATGCGCCTCGTAAGGCAGGGACGGATGAGTTTTTATTTTTCGGTGAACAATTGTCTGTCAGAAAAATGCAGATTTGATGAAGCTTAAGTGCTTTGTGGGATTCCATCAATTACATCTCAAAATTCATTGGGAAATTAGGAGAGCATTTAATTTTGACAAGGTTGAAATGTTTTGGTTTCCATTGCCTAATTTTGTTTTTATTTCAGGCTGTACACTGGGACAACGCAATACATAACATAAAGCTCCAGATGATAATGTTGGAATTACACATTTCCCCCTCCTTCATAAAAAGGAGATGTTTTGAACCAAAATATTTTGGAATTTTCATATACGTGGGGGATTTCTGCGTAGCATTTTGGTTTGGGCCGAAAATCCCACTCAATTTTCCCTCCCAAGAATATCAGTTCTCAGCACCATCCACTTCATTTCAAAGTACCTCCCCGCTCCCCATGGTCCCCAAGCCACTCCTGGGTGACTTGTGCTGGAAGGAGGAGACCGGAGCAGTAACCACTGCCCTGCTCCTTCATTTCTAATCCCATTTCTCCCTGAAACAGTTATACTCTTAAATTAAGCTGTTTCTCTGCCCCACTTTGCAGCAGTTAAGGAACAGCCCATCGTTTGGATGTGGAAGAGAGAAGAAGAGAAGGATTAGCTCCAGACAGGCTGCGCTAAAGCTTATATGCCTGGGTGGACCATGACAAATTTCTCTTCCTTCTCGCTCTAAAAAGGTTGGGACTGACACCACAGAGGTGTCATCGTGGACCACAACTTCATTAAGAGACACTCTGGTAGATGCTCTCTCTTCTGCATACTGCTGAGCCAGACGAACTCCCTCCTGCCCGATGGGCTGATCCCGTGATCGTGGAATGGAACAATTCACATTGACCTTGTAGGCAAACTACACATTTTTTCTTGCTCAAATTAGAAATAAATCTGTGCTAGAGGAACCTCAGCCTATGAGCTGGGCGACGGCGATGATCAGAAGGATTTTCTGTCTGTGCAGAAGAGCAGAGCCCGCTGCCTGGGCTCGGTGGGCTCTCCTACCTCTTGCTAACACCCCTCCTAAGGTTGGACAGATCCTGGAGCACAGCTATGCTCTGAGCCCTTCCACATCCACCTGCAGCATCTTTGATCTCCATGGCACCAGTCACTCTCTTCTGACTCAGCAAACTAACTCACTAACATCTGCAGGCATCACAGATGTTGCAAAACCATCAGACCACACCACTGGCACCCAACTGCTGCCGCACTGCTGCGGTGAAGCTGCTCAGGCAGCAGGGAAGCAAGGGGCCTAATTCTGCTGCTACCTTGGCGTGGGACCCCAAGCTGCCTTCCTCACCACCAGCTGCGTAGCTCGTGCCCTCCTGCTTCTCCAGAAGGTCCTCGTGGTGATGAGACCCCGTCCCAGAGGCACCACAGGGCACAGACACGCACCTTCACTGCATGCCTGTACCTGCTGCTGCTGTCTCCTCCTGCGGCGATGCTGAGGATGCCCAACATGCACTCAAGAGGAACCGACCATCTCATCGCCCAGCTCACGTGCTAAGACCAAAGCTCACTTTCCTTGGGAAAAAAACTTCACCCCTCTTATTCCCCTGGGGCTACAATCCTGCCTTGCTGAGGCTCACAAATGGGCACAGCCATGGGGAAGTAGATACAAGCGACCCCCTCCTTCTCCCCAGGCAGATGAGAGGACTAGCATCAGTGAGCAAAGCCAAGCTGAGAGACAGGTGGGAAAACCTGAATTTAAACCATGTTACAGGTGTTTCCTTCAGTCCCTCAGGGCCAATTCACAGGTTTTCATCTCAAATTCTAAATCACCAACACGTGAGGGTTAAGTACAAGCACTTGCCCTCCTTCAGCATCCTCCCTCCAGGCTGAGCAGCTACCGCTGTGCTGGTAGAAGGGATCAGCGATATATATTCCTTTACAGGCAATAATCTGACTTATTCCTCAAACACAGTTTCTCCTGGTTTGCTGCGACCCCTGCAAGATGGTATGAAACGCACACTGGACTCAACGTGCAGAACAAAGCCTCCGGATTTAGAGAAGCTCACTGGGATTTTGTATTCTTGGGAAATGCCCCTGGCTTCCCCAAACCTGACAACAATTCTAGGGTGCACCAAGGAAAAGCAGCCCAGAAACAGGTTTTCTAGAGCTCGGGGCTTGTTTTGTTATGTTGCGAGGTAGGGCTCAAAGGCAAGGCTCCAGTTAGCAATGCCAAAGTCTTCGTAAGGTTGCAGCTTGTACTTCTTAAAATTACCCAAATAAAAAAAAGGCCTCCGATAAAAAAAGAACTGCAGAAAACCTTTATGCGCTAATGCCATCTGCTGGGTACAGGGAAAAATAAGAGAAACGCCATGAGATGAGGAGAAAAAAGGGCTCCACGGGAAGTGTGGGATGGAAGCTGGGGAGCTGTCACCCCTCCGGGTGGGGACCCCACTGCAGAATCTTTGGGGTCTGCCAGGTGACACCTCGCACGCAGGCTTTTAACTAAGCAAAGCGACGTTCCCTTTTCTCCTTCGTAAGCCCAAGGAGACTGTCCTCAGAGAGACTCCACCACCAGCTGCAAGCAAACCGCCCTCGACATTTTAACCAAGTCCTTTTAAGGCCAAACCATTAGGTAATGGCAGAGCCCACGCCGCTAAAAAGCCCGAAGATAAATGCATCCCCCAGTCCTCGCAGAATTACTGGAAGCCGTATTAAGGGCACGAAGGAACTGGTAACAGATGATGATTATATATAAAAGGAATAAGAAATCTTTGAGATTTGTGCTGTTCCCTGGTTGAGCTGCTAGGCTCCGGCTCTGCTGTGCATTAATTGCTTACAAGGCTGCATGTATATTTTATGCTCAGTACCTGCCTGGAACATTTGTTGGATTTAGCCTTGATTGATGAACCACTGATTATATACTTCTGTGGTCCTCGGCAAATTAATAAACTGTTGACTGGTAAAGATTAACAACATGTCATGATATGTGAAACAGTGTCCAGAGTAAAGCTGAAGCAAATCTAGTGCTAAAATTAGTACGCGAATGCTCCCTGAACTCTATAAACAGGGGATAGCTTAATTAAATTACATCCTGATATTGCCCATAGCACTTACCAAATTGGCAAATTGAGTTCACAGCAGTTCAGCTTTAAAACTAACTGACATCCCTGCAAATTTGCAGCAAATGACCCCATCCCTACTTGCACTGGAAGCCCAGCTCACACCCAGCAGACTTTGGGAGCAGGGTGGGATGAGGAGGGGACGGGTGCAGAAGGTGCCGCAAGGTCGCATGCTGGGGCTGCAGTGAGCTCCAAAACTCGGCCCCCATCACCTGCAACCCCACTCAGTGCCACGAACACGACCTGGGGCTGGAGGCAGCGCTGCCTGCCCACCCATTAGGGTCTTCCCCAGACAACGGCCATGGACCATGGTCAAATACGTGGGACAGTGTCTTCCAGACCTCCGCTCCTTCCCCGGCCATCGCTGGGGACTTACAAGCAGGTGATGAGTGTTAAAGGTTGCATGGGGATGGGAGAGGTGGAGCACTGAGCCCTCGGTGTCAGTCCGATGGGAAGCAGGGAGAGACATGGACCAGAGCAGGGATACAGCAGCCGTCTCCAAACTGACCCCCTCGGGGGAGCTCAGTCCTCAGGCTGCAGCTGGGACTGAGGAGCTGGGGGGCTTCACCCCATGACTGGGGGCTGTGGAGAGGGGCAGAGCAGCCTCATGTTCCTGCAGTGGGGAGAAAAAGGGGCGAAGAGCAGAGGGAGGAGAGACAGGCATCCTGACAGCCATCTCCTGTCCCCATGGGATGCACAGCCCCCTGGTCCCCGTGTGTCACCTCTAGCCCATGGCTCTCGGGGAGGGGATGCACTCCAGGAGAACGGCTCTGGCTGCTTCTCCTTCCTCCTCCCGCCGAACACGGCTCCTTCTCTTTGCATAAAGCCTCAGTTAGGCATTACAGAAGCAGGAGGGTTATTTTGCCCAAGTGACACAGTTCTCAATTTCTGCCTCTCCGCATGGTGAGCGCTAGGCCTGTAATTTATTGACAATTTCTATCTTAATATATCCTGACTGTAAAAAAGAGGCATCTCTTCCCAGTGGCACAGGGTGATCAGAGTCCCGATTGTTTCTGACTGTGTCTGGGAGGTATATTGGCATTCAGAGCAAAACAACAGCCAAAAAAGGGGGGGAAATCCCCCAAAAGACAAGAAAGGCAGCTGCTCCCTGGAAAAGCCAACAAAAAGAAAACAGCAATGAGAAAAGAAAGGAGGAAAGGGAGAGGAGCAGCAAGGGGGAGATGGCACCAGGTGCTGGCGGTGACACATCAGGCTGTCGTGCTAAATGGCCTTAACAAGCAACCGGAGAAGGGGATAATGAAAATGCCACCCCCGGGACGGTACCGCTCCAGCCTGACCTTTCCTGGCTGTTGTGTATAAACATCTTCAATAAATAAAGAGACACTTAACTCCTGCCTCTGCTGAGATGGGAGGGGTGGGGTGAAGGGGGCTCTGCCTGCGGCGAGAGGGAGGAGAAGGGGCAGAGGGGTTTCGGGGGGGTTCAGAGCAGTGGGCGTGTGTTGGCAGGGCAGGGGGAGCGGGGGACGAGGTCTGGACCCCCTCGGGGGTCACCACCCATTGCCTGGCAGGTAGAGGCTCCTACAACAGACAGATGAGAAGGGATGCTCCAGGTTTCCCCCACTTTCCCAAGGCTCTGCCTACCGTAGCGGACTCACACAAGCTCCGCACAACTTTGCTGTGAAGGGGCAAGGGGGGTTAGAGCTGGGTGGGGTGCTGAGCTCTGCTGC
>NW_009615802.1:49783-53159 GCF_000690535.1 Cariama cristata | reverse complement strand
AGATTGCAAAACCTGGGATGCAGTAGGTTGTCCGGCAAGACGTGAGCATGTTCAGAAATAAATCAAAACTCTAAGGGTGTCAGAGGGGCCCAGACGGGGAGAGGATGGCGAGGTGCTTCATCTTTCTCCCACGCTGGGAAGCACAAGGCAGGAGAAAAAGTGACACTGCTTTCAGCCCCTGCTTTCTTGACAAGCAGGGAAATGACCATCAGCCTCAAGCATTTTTCTTTTGCTCATCTGAGCCCCCGGGCTGCTTCCCTGAGCTCCTTCAGGTTTATGCCATTTGCCCTGAAGGCCCCAAGGGTGGGGGGAGACCACCACCAGCACACACATCCCCTCGACCACATCCCCGGAGAGGGAGCAGGCAATGTCCCTCTCCGGCTTGTCCCCAAAACAGATGCCAGCCCTGGGGGCCAGCAGCCACGGCACCTACCACGCAGCCCGTCGAGTCCACTTTGCGATCCGAAACGCACTTGAAGTTGCGGGTACAGCCGCCGTTGTTGCGGGAGCAGTCTCGGACCGGCCCAAAGGAGGAGAGCAAGTCATTGATGGTTTCAAAGTAGGTGGACAGCATCGCTTCTTCCCTTGGAGAGAAAAAGCACCGTTAGGGCTGGCAGGGAGCTGGCAGCACATGGCATGGGCAGGGAAATCCACAAAGAGAGCTGCTCTGGCAAAATCACAGCATTTTGATTAGCAAAACTGAGTCCAAGGAGCCTTCCCAAGAAAATTACAGCTTTGTGATCATGCTGTATATAATAAATTTGCTGCGTAACTCTGATATCCTTGATGAAAATCAACTACAGGGTTTCAAACATACTATCTACCATTTTCATGCAAACTGGCAACTAGGAGATATTTTATTAGTAGCCCTTTACTAGACAACAGTGAATCCACAACAGTGAAACTCCTCCTGAATGTTTCACAGCTGGGCCAAGCCTCCCCGAGCATCCACACCTCATCTATCATCCAGGGACACTGCTAGACCTGGAAAACCACATGAAACTTGGCTTCTCTCTTGTTGGGATGTGGATGCAGATGCTCATCCCTCTGCTTGGCTCCGGGGGACGTGGGACCCGGAGCAGGGAACACAGGGACGGGGGCAGGCAGAGCTACCCGCTGCACGGCTCCAGCCCACGACGGCTCTGGGAAGCCCCGGGCACAGCCACGCTGCTGTGACACTCCTCTCTTAAGCAAGCAAGAAGCGAAAATGCCTACGAATTCAATGGCCGTGTAAAGCCTTGGGAAGCTCCCAGCCCTGCCTCTCCAAGCTGCGCACGCTGCAGATTTTGTCTGTGACAAAGTATTCAGGCACTTTGCTTTCTGCTGAGCTCCTGTAAAGGGAACACAGATGCTTGTCAAGAGCTTTAAGCATCTCCAAGGTATTTTTCATCTTCAAAGCACATTTTATATATGAACCGATACCTGCAACCCATCTTGGGCAACAGATCCCGTCACCCTCTTATCAACAGGAGAGAGACAAAGCGATTTACCCAAGGTCACAGAACAAGTCACTGATGGCAATGAACTTGACCTCCACAGGCTGGTAGATCTTTATACACAGGGGGTTGCAAATAACCCTGACCTCTCTGACCTTAAAATACCCCCCAAGGCAATGCCAAGAATCACAGCGAGGGTTATTTCCCTTTAGCAACTCTCATCAGCACCTAAAAAGACACACAATGACTCAACGCCCAGTGCGAGTCTCCCTTTTTTTTTGGGGGGGGGGATTTTAATTTGAAAACTGCGTGCTTGGCAATGAAAGAGTGGTGGAGGAATATTCAGTAGCCCTTGCAGACCACAGCGCTGCTGTCTCCAACCAGCACTGCACTATCTATCTATCAGCAGAGGGCCCCTGTGCACGCACACTTGCCGTCACACTCACGCACGCAGCCCTGCCAACACCAAATGCTCGAAAAAAATCATGAGTCAGGCATTAAAAAAAAAACTATAATGAGATTGGCATAAAATTGATGAGATTTTTAAAATAAATCAATCACTAGGTGGGTTTTTTTTTCCTCCCCTAAATTTGCCTTCTGCTTTCTGAGCCTTTGGGGCATAACCGAGCCTTTCTCTGCAAACCTGAGGGCTAGAAATTACCCAGAGACCAAACCCAAAGAAATAAATCCCTACGCAGGTCTGAAGTCACGATTTTGCAGATTCCACATTTCCAGGCAGTCACAGGATTCCAGAAGCTGGGACTTTCAACAAGGAAAACACCATAAAACCAGCAAGAACTGGTAAATTGTCACGTCCCGGCTCCGATGGAGGTGGAGGGGTACTTCTCCACTCCCATGGGTCGGGGCGGAGGAGTTACCCCAGCACCGGGGTAGCTCCGTGCCCACCACGCTGCCTCCAGCTGCATCGCTGCCCCCCATAGCACACTGATGTCTGCGCTGCCCGCTTTCACCCCAATTAATGCTTCCCAATTAACTTTTCCCTCTTGGTGATCATGCTTCTGATATTCCCCCTTTCTTGGCCCATCTCCTAGTTTTTCCAGCATATTTGGAGCTGAATCTCCCTCTGTCCTTTCTTGGTCGTGTTTCAAATATCTTTAGAGGCCCTTTTCTATTAGCACTCTGTTCCCACCAGAATTTGCAGCTCCTCTGAAGTGAGGGAGTGAGAAAGGCAGAATATATTAGATCAGGGCACTTATTTCTGCTGCAGAGATGAGGGGAGAGAAAGGGCATATTATTTACTAACCAAAATCACTGTTTATTAATGTATGGAGAATTATTTAAAAAAAAAAAAAAACAAACAACAAACCATGACAACTCTTCCACTGCCCACGCGGAAAGCTCTGCCCCATCTGGTCCTCTCGAGGGGTTTCTCCCGTTGTGTGGACTGCAAGGAGAACTGTACCCCATCCTCCCTCCTGGCTTTTCCATTTGGCCACCAAACAACCAGACCCCTCCCACAGCTCCCACGGCCCTGGAGGGAGAAGGTGAGGAGCTACAGCTGCCTTGGGTGGTGTAAAGGAGACCCTGGGGCTGGATCCTTGGCCGGGGGAGCTCCGGAGAGCCGGAATGCTGTCGGGAGAAGCCAGCTCATCCTGCATGGCACCACGCTCCCGGGCTGGGGCTGGCAGGGGCAGCTCGTCATGCTTTTAATTAAAACCTGGAAGCACAAACCGACCTTCTGCCCTCGGGAGGGCAGAGGATGGGAACGGGAACCTCGCTCTCTGAAATCGTGCCTGGCATAATGGATGACCCCCGACAAAGCACGGGCAGGGGCTGCTGAGCTGGAATGAGTCGTTAAGCATATTAAAATATTAACCTTGGTGGAAGGTGGGGCAGCGGAGCGGAGGGAAGTGTCCCAGTGTCACCTGCGAGAGGAGCGGGGTGATGGCACTGCCTGCAGACGGACGGGGGCTGCTCGG
>NW_009615802.1:34214-49773 GCF_000690535.1 Cariama cristata | reverse complement strand
GATTAGAGAAGCATCAATTCAACGCGGAGCCCTGACAAAGGAGATGTCAGCAGACGAGAGGGCTGACGCGATGCTCAGAGCGAGCTGGGAGCAAACTTTGCTTTTGTCCGCTTCCAGAGGGGCCGGTGGAGTCAGGCGCAGTGCAGGCAGCACTGCCGAGCCCTCGGCACGGTCAGCCTCAGCAGCGACTTTTAATTGCGGGGAGTGAAGAGCAATAATTAATGACCTGCCTCCCGCAGTGACAATGGTACAGGAGACACGCAGCATGGAGCAGATGACTTTCCATCCACACGACTTCGGCGGCGACCCCTGCCCGTCCCTCCCTGCCCACTGCATGGGACCGCAGCCCCCAGCCCCAAATCCCAGAGCTGGCCCAGGGGAGCAGGCAGTGCCAACAAGGCAGGGGATGCTTGAGGAGCGATGGCAGCGTCTGGTCACCACTGCACGGTGCCCGTTGGGGACAGCCGTCCCTCCTCACCACCCGGGCATGCCAGATTAGACCAGCCCTGATGGATGAATCATTGTCCCTGCAGTAATGAGCTGCCTGCAAAAGAACAGCTCTTTTCTCTATTCTCCATCTATCCATATTGAATTTCACTGAGTAACCCCCAGATCCATCCTGACAAGGCAGGCTCTGCAGTTCACACCAAGCCCGGAGCACACCGGAGAGCCAGGGGAAGCTGCCGGTGGCCCCAGCCAGACCCAGGTGCCAAAACAGCAGGGACCAGGCAGGGCTCAGCACCCAGCGTACTGGGAGGACTGGACAATTCCCCACCGTCCTGAAGCAGATGCCAAGTCCCGTCAAAAAGGGAATGTTGGAGCAAGTGACCTAATTTCTGGTGCCAGATTCTCTCCGCAAGTACATGCACATCTAGGAACACAGGCACACGCTCCTTCTTTAATTCTCCAGCCCTCCCAAAGACACGCGCAGACGCCCAAACGATACACTTATAAATTAAATGCACTCCCCTCCCTACCAGGACCCACTGATTACATACCAAGCATCAGTAAACCCCACTTTTCTAAAAAACTTGTTGCCACAAATGGTCAGCGCGGTGCACAACAGCAGGGCTCTCCGTCTGACTTTGCACAGCTCCCAGGGTGCAGATCATGGCACCCATCCTCACCCAGCCCCGTACCACCTCCCATCACCCACACTCGCCTCAATTCCCTCGAAAATACTTTTCTCCATCCTCCTCCTTTGTTCCAAGCCCTCATTAATGAAGCAGATTCAGTGACAAATATCGCTGGGGGTTATTTATTCATGAAATACCAACACCACGCAATTCTCAAAGCCTCCAAAGCACTCATCTCAGAATAAGCTCCTGAGCTTCGCAGTGGCTCTTCTCGCCAGCTCATCCTGGAAGGGGGTTAGTCGGTGTTATCCAATCAGCTGCCCCTTTTTATTGCCTGCTAGTGGTTAAAGACTTCGATGTCTTACAAAGTTAACCATCACTAAGAAATATAAAGAAAAGGATGCGAGTTGGGGACTAAGCCAGTGCTGCTCTACTACCATCTGCTCCCCAAGCTGTGTTTGGAGAGGGATCGGGAAGGAGATTTGAGGTTCATGAGTTTCTAGAGACAGGGCCCACCAGCAACAAAAGACACGATACTGTATAACCTGCAGCTTCATCCCAAAGGAGGGACCACTACAGGGCAGGGACCCACAACCAGCTGGCACAGCCCAGCACCTCATGCTGCTTCCTTCTTCCACTGGTGAGACCCCACTCCACAGGGAACTTAAGAGCTGATGCACTTGCAGACCAGGACAGAGCAATTTACACCCGGATTCTCCATTTTTCAGCCTGACAGCTGCTTGCCTGAGCAATTTTGACCAGCTCTGGCCACAAAACCTGTGCTGCGCTGCAAGGCTCAAGGAAGGGCCGGTCTCCTGGCTGCTGAGAGCCCACACAGGAGGTGTCTCCCTGTGCAGACTTTGCTCCCTCTTCCCGTTGTGCCCAGGCAGGAGTTAAACCTGGGTGTCCCCTGCCTTTCACCCTTCTTCCCTGCCCCACCAGCTCATCTCACCCAGAGCCCACTTTACCCAGAGGGATGCTCACCCTCTGCCCTGTGGGTGCTCACGTGGGAGCCCTGGCTGCTTCCCCCTTCCAGACCCCATCACGGCCCTATCCAGCCCTGAAATGTGCCAAGGGTGCAGCTCAAGCAGAGCACCCATCCCTCCAGGGTGGTTTCAAGGAGGAGCTGGATGCCCAACCTGGGGGAAAATGCCTCTGAGGTGTCCCCAAACAGCCCCAGACCTGTAAGTCTAAAGTCCCTGTCCCCACGGCAGGTAGGTTACTTCCTCCCCAGCAAATGCTGTCTCTGAGCATCACCTGTGCTCTCACCTATACCACTCCTGTCTTCTCCGCTCCTTTTCTCTTCTCCCTCACATCTATTTTTCCATCACTAAACCCCCACTTTCCTCTACTAACCTGGCCAGCGCTGAAATCATTAGCGAGGTTGCTGAACTCTTCCTCGAGTTTCAGAGTAAACTGCTCAAAGATATTCATGGGATCAGTGGAAGTGGGACCTGCAGGAGCCTGTTTGCCGTGCAAATGGTTCTTTGTTTTGTCTGCAGCCACGTGGGTTGGAAACTTCTTTACCAGCCACGAATTGCAAATGTTAGGTTGAAGGTGGTGAGCTGAGAAGGGTAGGGGCTCTCAGCTGCAAGCTTGAAATATCAAATTGGAGAGGGAATTATAGACTGTAGCAGAAGCAAAGTTAACCTAGCCCTTCGTCCCTGGCTTCCTGCACTGCAGCGCTGGGGCTTGTTAAGGCTGGGAAGAGGTCAGCATGTTCACACAATGCCCAGGAAAACTCATCACAGAAATGGGCACGAAGGGTCTGCCTGCCTGATCGACACGCATACCCCAGCTGAGGGTGCACTGCAAAACTCGCATCACATTTTTTATAAAAGCATTACATATAACTGATAAAAAAACCAAACTGCATTGGCAAAACCCAGCATTCAGAAGCAAAGCGTTGGGATTTGACCAGCACACAGGGCTGGGACCCCGGCTGCAAGCAGACCCCTCGGGACCCCAAGGTACCACCACCACCCGCGGCCCCAGCCCCGCTCTCAGCACGTGGTGTTCCTGCTCGCTGCAAAGGCTGAGCCATCCCTTCCCCTGGGGCTTTCTCCTCCCGAGGTCTCACCACCCAGGACCCCCAGCATCTCATCAACGTGAGTTTGTACTCACAGCTTCTGTACACTGGGTATTATTTTCTCAACGCTCAAGACAGGGAGCCAAGGCAACAAGAGGTTAGGATTAAAGGTGCTCACCGCTGTGGGACATCCCACTGGAGATGCTTTCAAGGTTATTTTTAGTATTTTCAGCACTTCCTGCGCTCGCAGTACAATTCCAACCGGGTTTGCCTGCCCCATGAGCTCAACTGTTCTGTACAGAGGGCCATGCACTTAAACACCCAAACGTGCAATAAACGGTCACCTGAGAAAAGTGTTCTCTGATTTAAAAAAAGCAGATTATGTTTTTTCCACGATTCCAACCCTTTTTTACTCTGCCTGCAATAAGAGACCTTCCTCTTCGCAGCCATCTCCTGCACCCACTACACCATTTACCACATCTGTAGTAAACGAGGCAACCACCTCCCGCAGCACCGAGCCATGAGCTGTCTCCCGAGCAAGTCCATCCGCACATTGACCAAGCTGGGATGTTCTGGAAAAGTTTATCTCCAGCCCCAGCGTCGGAGGACTCGATGAGGTGGTGGCAGCTTCTAACTCAGGGACCTGACAGCCTGAAACTTTGGCATGCTTAAGCTCACGTCTTCAACCAGGTTTCTTAGCGCAGTGTCTGAAGATGTGCGTGCATGCAGCAGATTTATTATTTTACACAGAAAAAATGAGTTTCTGCCCAGTGCACCCACAGACACTTTTCAGTCACTTTAATAGTACCGGGAGGTTTGAAGAAAAAAACACCATCCAGGTCCTAAACTGAAGGAAATCCTCCTTACTTGAGTGACGCTGGAGAAGGTACTTCAATGGATCTACGCCGACACACCACTGCTGATGAGCTGCTTACTATAAATTTTCCGGGTAGTCTCACTTCTTGTGGTAATACTATAATAAACACTTGCAAAAACACTCTCCCAAAAACCTTGAGGTTGCAAGTGTGAAAAATTCCCTACCACGCTTCAATAATTTGCTAGAGATTCAATAAAACCATTGCTCTGCCAGAGCGTTTTGAAGCTCACCTTGGCAACCAGAAGGGCCAGAAATTTAATTACAGCAAAGCAAAGCAAAAACAAACACACCAGAATAAAAGCGAGCTTGGAAAGCCCATCGCATGCCGTGCACGTCCCAGGGGATGCCGGGGCTCGCCAGGACCCCCTACGCCGTTGCAGCCCCCTCGGAGGCAGCACGGCTGTGCTGTATGAAGGACTAGGACATCACGGATGAGATAAATGAGATAGTTTTAATTCTGAGCATTTTTTACCATTTCAGGGAAGCATCGTGGTCGCGGCTTCAACCCCATGCGAGCCAAAGGCAAACGCAGGCGGTGCTGGCTCAGTCTCCCAGGCAACCTCAGCGCTGGGAGGTTTAAGAGAAGGCGTACGAGCCTTAATAGGGATGATAAAGCGCAGTCACTAAGCACGCTGGAAATTACACGTGTCAGTGCCCACTTCATTGTGGCTTGTAATTAATCCCAAATTCGGCAGGTTGTGTTTCCCGCATGGTGACGGTACTGTCAGGATGCTCCTGTGTGTCAGGCATCTTGACGGCAAAATGTGGGATGTGATGGGATGCGACGGGACGGTACAGGGGCTGGGATCACAGCAAGTGCCCTCGGTGGGACAGAAAACCCACACTAAACAGCTGGGGACACCAGCTGGGAGGAGAAACAGCACTGCCAAGTGTCCTGTCCCACCCTGGCACATCACGGCAAAAGGCATGGGCATTGCCCTAGGTCCCCACCATCCTGTTTCCCATTTATTTAAGATACAGTTTTGCCAGTCATTTCCTAAGCCTCAGGCTTTATCCTCCTGTTTTATAACTTTTTGGAGCCCCGACAGCCCCATCCCGGCAGGTCGCAGGGGCTCAGCCCCCCCACCCCGCACTGGGGAAACGTCCCCGCTCCTGCGCATTTTCCACCTGCTCCTCCTCAGCTTCATCAGGAGCTAATTCTCCAAGGCGAGGATGTGACTTTCCCTGTTTTGAAGATGACCAGCACTGATAAAACTTCTTCCCCTCTTCCATGCAACTGCAGAGCCTTGGCTCCCTATTGCTATTACCACAACCGCTCCTAGCACCCCAGCGATGTTTTCAGCTTCAAAGGAATCTGTTTTCCCCTGTTGACTACATCACCAGCCAGAGCCAGACGTACCTAATTCAGTTTTATTAACTTTAGTTATTAAGTTATGAAGCATGCGAAGTTATCTGAGACGAGCCTGATCTGTCCCCTGCCCTACACTGCTTCTCTGAACTTCAGCTGCAAAGAAAAACTTTATCATGCGAAATCTGAAAGTTAAAAAATGGCAGCAAACAAGAAGCACGGGAAAAGCACAGTTTTGACATCTTAAGACATTAAATAATAAAAAAATACGGCATTTAGACCACCAGGAACAGAAAGCTCCAGCTCCACTACTGCAATTACCAATACACACCTTTTGGTGAGGGGTTCTAGGCAGATACTAATAGTAGTGGAATCTGCTTGTTCAACACAGAATCAGTACTAGTAGTACGTATTAATTGATAGTAATTGCACACTAATTAACTCACAAAGTAGCATGTTTATCTAGCAAAATGGATCACACGTCATACATAAATGAAAATTATCAAATGATTTCTCTATGCTAATCAATATTTTTACTAGCTCAGTTTGCCCAGCAATTCCTTCCATCTCATCCTCTCAAAACATCATTTTCAAAACAGTAAACTTGTAAACACATTTCCGGCTTAAATTTAGCAATAAAAAACAACGGGAGGATTTTTTTTTATGCTCAGAGATAACACGGTGATAATAAGGAAGAAAAAAATCAGTGCAGAAGGGGAAGCGAGAGGCGACAGGGAGGGCTCGTGGCTCGCGGCTCGCCGTGGCCAAGCTGCTCCGAGCAGACCTCTCTGATTCTGCTGGCAAGACCTTCTGCAGGTGGCCGTGAAAGGAGGCATCCAAAAATACTTCTAACACCCCTACCAATTAAACACTGACCCCCATACCGCACCAGTGACAGCCAGAAGTCCCGTGTGCTTATCTGGAGGGAGGGAGCAAAACCATACCATGTCGTAGGAGGAGAAGAGAGGGGTGGCGGTGGGGGGAGAAAGCCGGTTTGATGTTGATTAAACCCCCGGTTCTGACCCCAGAACCACGTGTCGTGACCAAAGGCAGGGACCCAGGAGGAGAAAAGAAGCCAGCCCAGTGCCAGGTCCTCCATCGGGATCACACTTCTGCAGGAGCTTGGCAGGGAAGCAGCATGGGCTCTGCTATCATCCCCGCCTTGCTCCTTGCAACCAACTGCTGGGATGCAACGCAGCCCTTCCCACAGCCCTGCCACCCAAATCTGCCAAAACTGCCACATCTGCAGCTGCCAAACACAGTACCCCACAGGTCAACTTACAGGGAGCAAAGCCCTCTGGGGTAGCCATGTCCAGGTTACCTCCACCTGGATGGTGGGATCTCTGCGGGCAATGGGATCCTGCAGAGTATCTGCTCTGCAGCGCAGACCCAGAGCAAGTCCCCAAGGAAAGCCCATGTTAGCAGGGCTGCAGATACGACGGGCACCGCGATGCTGGTGAGACATCAAGGTCCATCAGGCATCCCGCAAACGGGAGGCACTGCCACGCAATGCGAGTACACACAGGTCTGTGCACGCAGAAAAAGTATAATGAAGGAAATTATAAAGGTTGCAGTGTCACATACTCAAAACTTAAGAAAATGTGGGAGCTAAGGTTGCTGAGGCAATCTTAATGCAGTCCCTGGTAATTAAGCACCCCGATGAAGGTGTTGATTGCAGGACCACATACAGGAGGGTTACCTGAAGGACCTCTCTCACCCCAAATACCAAAGGTGATGGTGCTGAGCTATAGCAAGGTGCCTCTGGGTGCCTGAAACAGTCCAGAGCTTGGCATTTAGGCAACCCCCAAACCAACCCTGAATACCTATGAACATCCGCAGGCTTCTCAGCACCCTACAAACAACTTCATCTGCAGCTTCTGAGTATCTTGTTTTCTCTTCGTTGGAGGACATGTAGCTCCTGCTTTATTGTACTCTGTTCAGACGCTGTTCTGCATGCACAACTACTCAGCTCCTCATGGGTTGCTTATGCTTTGCTCAACATCTAAAAGCAGCAGTATTTCAGAACCAATAAAGTGATTAAGTTCCCAATCTCCCTGTTCTCATCCCCATTTTAAAGATGGGGAGCTAAGACCCAGGCACGGTAATATAAAAAACATCCACTACATTACATGCACCAAATCTGAGACATTTAGACTTGATTTTTCAGAGTGTTTAGCATTAAATGACACTTCCCCTGCTCAAAGCATAGCTCTCATTGACTTCGGTTGAAGTTTTTACAGCTCCACATTAATGCAGATCATTCCCAGAGCAGGTTCATCGGCTGTGCTGAGTGAGGCAAAGGTGACAAACTAGGATATGATCATGCCATTAAAGATGGTTTCATAATGCATATGCACAGAGGGGCTGCCTGAAGGCTGCACAGCAAACTGACCCTGGCACCTCCTGGCTTTGGAGTTTTGCAAACTTGATAACGTTTGCTAAAGAGGAGCCTAATCAAGGTTTTATTCTGAGCAGGGAGGAAGGGGAAGGTATTCAGTCTGGAAAAAGAGGACAATTTTCAGCAGCAGTGCAGGACACGGCATCGCTTAGCCTTTGGCGGGCAGAGCTCTCCCCAGAGCAAAATCGCCTGGGCAGGCTCCTACCTGCCCGCTCACCATTCTCTTCCCCTCTTGTCCCAGTATAGCCCATTCCTCTCCCCCAGTTTCCATTCCCTACTAGACCTAAACTCGATATTTTTGGCTAGCTGCTGTCTCTCCCCCTCCCTCTCACCCTTGGCCAGCATGGCAGGGCAGGGATGCTCGGCCGTGCTCAGGCACAGAGGATTGCTGCCGACACTTGCTGCTAAAACCAAACAAGACTTCACGCCGTGTGCAGTGATTCAAGTTTTTCAAAAGCGCTTTTAAGCTGGCCAAATTAAGGCGGCTCTTCGCCTGTAAAAGAGAGACCCTCCACAAAACGTCTGCCTCAATCCTCTGCAACAGTTTTGCCTGGGGGAGAAAGAGAAATCTTAGAAAAACAAGCAATCGAGCAAAAGCCTAGACAGAAGGCCTGAGATCTCTCATTCTAAATTATTAAAGGCTGAAAACATCATGAGATGGATCAGGCCACCCCAGTACCTGGCAGTGATTGCAGCCCGGCCTGGGCTGGTTCAAGTAAAACAAAGATTCACATAGACTCTATGTGCCAGGGTGAAAAATGCCATTAATCTCACTGCCGTGATGAGCTCCGGGCATCTCCTCGCTACCTCACCCATAATCCGCTCCCCACACAGACCTGATCAGACACCGGAGAGGAACTGAGCATCCAGCCACCTTCCCCTTGTCTTTGCCCTTCAAAATAATCAGCCATCAGCAAACCAAGATTTCAGGTCACTGCTTGTTCATCATCCCAAAGGGATGCGCCTGGGATGAGCTACAGGATTTGCCCATTTAAAACAGATACATATTCTAGCCCAAAAGAGAGCTTGCGTGTGGCAGTTCCCATCTCTCCACCCTGCTTTCCTGGCCTAGAAATTGGGAATTTGCTTGCTGGTGGGAGCTCCAAGGGGCCAGAAAGACAGAGAGGAGTCGGAAGGACCCCAGCCCATGTGCCAGCTCCATCCCCTGCTCCTGTGCCCCAGCCCCAGGGGTGGCACAGCCCCCCTGGTGCCACAGCTCATCCCCCAGCCCCACGGAGGCAGAGATGTCCTACAGTGCCCCATGGGTGCTGGGGACGGACCCGGTACAGGGTGCGGCACGGGGGGCTGTATCTGCCTTTGGTCATCATGAGCATTTTGCAATGGCAAGCTTGAAAATCCCAGCTGGGGGCTCAGACTTCAGCATCTGCTTAGGTACAAATGAGTCACCGGGGTTTTCCTTCCCTTTTATAGCCTTCGAGGATATCTTGGGCAAGTTTTCTGTTCTAATGGGCTCTTCTGGATCTGACCTTGTAGCAATTCATGAGAGTCACCAGGAAAAGCTGGACTTGGCAGGGAAATTGGGAGAGGGAGGGGGTTACCCTTTAGCCTGTTGTCTGCCTGCGCCCAGGAACCAGGACCAGCCACATCTCAGACACGACCGTTCTCATCACACAGCCATTGTGGGGTTCTTTCAAGATATGTATAAAGTGCTTAGATGCTGTGGCGATAAGCACTTTAGAAATGCCGATAGAATTAGATTAGATAAATAGGAAACGGCCAGGGCTGCCAGATCAGATATCCATGCCCTGATTCTTCACAGATGTTCCTATCGATCCACTGGGAACAGACAGCACTGAGCTCCTGGGAAACTGGGTGCCAGGGATCGGCCGTTTGCACACAGGCAGAGCTAAGGGTTGGGACTGCAGATCCCTGTCCCGACGAGATGCTCGCTGCAGGCAGGACGGCCCATGGAAGAGCAAGCCCCTGAAGATCACAGCAGCTCAGCATCCTCATGGAGCTCCAGGGGCAACACCAGGCTCTGCAATAAAGCTTCACCCAGCTGAACCCCCCCCAAAAGCCACACAGCTGGGTGACCTTCACCAACCTCTCCATATCCCAGGGAACCCCAGACCCCTGCCACCCCATCTGCTCCCCGCAGACCTGGGGACGTCGCTCCCAGCCACAGCACTGGGTGAGCAAGCATCCCATGGCGGCGGGGTGCATACAGCTGCACCGCCAGAAGGGTAAGAGCCCATGAGAAGCAAAAGTAGAACTTTTTGGAGAGCCAAACCCACGCGCTGTATTTTAGAAAATACCACACAGCTGGGTCAGTTACTAGGGATGCCTTTATGCATACGTATACATATATGCATAGCTTTGCCGCTATATATAGCACCTTCTATCAGCAACACTCACTGGCTTTGAAAAAGCCAGGTGAATGTCCGCAGACAGAGGAACTGAGGCACAGCTAGATTATTTACAGCTCGTTTCCAGAAGTACTCTTTGAAGTTGGAATCCAATTAATTTTATACCCGGGGAGAGATTTGCATAGGGATTTTCCATCCATATGGGCAGAATTTTCAAAAGGACTCAGCTCTTATCTAGGCATCCAATGCAGACTGGGTTTTCCAAGGTGCCCAGCATCCCTTAGCAGCTCCTCAGAGTACAGCTGGGTTTGTCACAAGGGCAGGACCCCCCTTGGTAAGCCACCGGTCACCGAGCCTTTCCGAGGACACCATTTCCATGGGTCTGGTCTCCAGAGGTGAGGAGCACCCTGATCTGCTGCTGCCTTTGGCAGGGACCCATCTCACCCCTGCCTGAAGACATGAGCACCTCAGAGCAAATAACTTCCTACCATGGAAAAAAAGAGGGTTTTCAGCTGGTTTAAATCCCTGAACAAGCTCAGGTCCAGGATCAGAGAGATGCCACCACTGGCACAGGTGAAGTGATGGGCATCGGTGGCCAGGGGAAGGCCAGGACCACCCTCTGCAGTAGCCACATCCCATTAAATCACCTTGGCTATGACCTAAAACTGCACCCACTCTGCCAGGAGGGTTTGTCTTCCATCTCCCCTGCAAAGATGTGCCTCCGCGGCAGCGAGCGCTGCCTGGCCAGACCTCAAAGCAGCCACCTGCTGTCCCCAACTTGCAAACTCTTTGGGACAGAAGCTGTATTTAGACCTGCACTTGGGGCAGCTTTCTTCCATGCACTTCAATGAACCTTTCCTGATCTGCAGTCTTACAAACACCCAGCGGAGAGGCAAGCAAGCCTTTCCCCATCCCCTTTCACACCCTCATCGCAAACCACAGCCCCCAGAAGCCCACAGCACGGTGCCTGAAAAAATCTTAGATCCAGGCGACGGCTGCAAAGCATTGCCTTCAGACTTTGGAGGAAGAGACAGAGCTTCAAATGCACATGAAACCCTCAGAGGCCAACGTTTCACAAACAAACGGCACCCACCGGGAGGGAGCAGGCAGCCCTGGCTGCAGCAACGCCTGCCTGTAATGAGCTGACCCACAGGCTTCCTCCTGGCTCTCCAATTTGTGGGGTAATTGCTGTACATTTTTAGCCTTGCCTGCAGCCATATCATATAGAAAAGGCTGATGAGCTCTGTCCAGGGCCAGGAGTGTTCAGAAAAAAGGATAATCAGCATTTACACACACACACAAAAAAAAAAAGAGAAAAATCTGGCACTGAACTCTGATGCATCCGTTTTTTTTCCTTCGGAACCAAATGGGCTGCCATCGAAGCAAATGGCAGATGAAGAAAACATTGACTTTCTGCTTGGGTCAATAAACAAAATAAATTGAGCGGGGAGTTGAACGTGGAACAGGGAACATCATCATTTACCTGAGGAAGAGAGAGGGTTAAGGGCAGAGAGGCTGAAGCAGTGTGCACGTCCATATCCCACGTAAGGACGTTTCCCCTGGGAGCTCAGCGCTGGGAGGCAGGAACCGTGCCGGCTTTGCCAAAGCTTGGGACTATGCTGTGGGATGGGGTCTGATGTGCTTAAAACAGAAGACCCTGGACTCAAATCCTGAGATAAGATGCCGGGGGATTGCATCCCTGCAACTGCACATCTGCTGGTGCCAACAGCATTTGCCCGGAGCGGGCATGCAGCCTGTGCAGGGCTGAGACCTGACTGCCGCTGGTCCAGAAGTGGCCAGACCCACCCTGTCCCAGGTCTCAGAGACACCAAGGATGGGATTCAGTTCACTCATCCCAAGGTAATCCAAGATACACATAGGACTGGTCACTTTGGGTTTCTCCAAACTCACCGGGGGAGGTCGGCTCATTTTGAGGACCATCCTCCTGCCCTTAGGTGGTTAAGGACTGCAGCAAGAGCTGATCTGTGCCCTGAGCTCCACAGACCAGATCTCTGCTGATTAGAAAAGGCAGCCTTGGGGACCAGCTTAGACACAGGTCTAGGGATGATCAAAGTTACTCCCAAGTGGAGTTAAATCAGTCCCAGCCTACGGCCCTTGGAACTACTTGCAATAGATGCCAGGGACCAGAGAAGGAGCTTGTTATTGGCCTTCCTGAGGAAAGGGAAGGTCTTGAGCTCACCCGTAGCATTACATAGCTAAAACACCATTTGGGAGAGAGACGGAAAGCCTCATTTATGGAAAAAACTCCTTGCACTTTGCACTGTCTTAGACACCACGGATGTACCAAGAGACACAAACACATAAGACGCCAAAATCCCAGCGCCCACACCAGGATTCATTGTCCTTACTGTGCCGTCCCTTCTTTTAGCCCCTTGACATTGTGGCTACCCTAGTTTAGATCTGCCAAGCTGGGCTATTAATGGGGTGTGTGGGTGGAAATGCAGAGGGCTGAGCAGACTCCCAGAGTTGCTCATTAGTCCCAGACTCCAGTTGCCAAACAAGACATCACTTGGGAAGATCTCCCTCCTTATTTTGTTGGGTTATTTTTTTTATTCACAAGCCTACCCTCTCTCAGCAATAACCCATGACCTGAAGCACCTCTAAAGAACAGACGATGCATTAAACCAACAGCAGCACCATGCTTACACACAAACACACGCTGATTTTGGAGTTTAACTCTGGCCTCGCTCTGATACCCACAACAGACATCCTCCCTTTATCTGTAAACCTTTGCGCTATTACTTTATTAAGCGGAACATAAAGAATACATGCATTTATTAAAGGCAGAAGAGACTACGCCTGCTGGTAGATTCTTCCCTGAGATCAAGTATTGGTGCTAAGTGTCTCACATCAAAGGCATTTAGAAGAGCTGTGCGACGGCAGAGGTTGCAAGGGATGCATCTCTCCCCTTGGGCCAGCCACATCTCAGCCATCAGGTTCGCTTCGGTTGCCGGTATCATGGTGAAGGATATTCAGTTTGAATCGTAACTCACAGGAGTGCAGGACGTGGCCGTCGCCGCTCCTGCCTGATTAGATCTGTCAAAACCTATCTGGGGGAAGTTTGCCTGGGAACTCGCTCTCCGGCTGCACATTTAACAACAGGAGATTGATGACAGGAGAAAAAGAGAGGGTGGGGAAAAAAGACAAGAAGAGCATTTGCACACTGCAGGACCACCCTCCTTCTCCTGCCCATCACATTTCACTCACCACCTTTATTCTAGTGTGTATCTTAATTAAGAAGGCTAAATGGAAAAGCTTCCATGCTAATCCAAGGTCTTCCCTCAGGGGCAGACGAGGATGCCCAGAAAACAATTTGCTTCTTCTGACAGGCACTAGAGCCAGACACGCAGAGACCTGTCCCTCCACGGCCCCACCACAAACCCCACAAACCACCCCGGCAGGGAGCAACGGATGGAAATCTTCTGATGAGTGCTAGGAGCATCCCTCAGAGCCCGTGGCAGCCGGTGCCCCCGGGTAGAAAGAGATGCTGTGAACATCGCATGGGCTCTCAGAGGAGGTGGGGGGGGCAAGGGAGGGGTGATCCCACCCTGACACCTGCAGCAGCGTGCACCCCACTCCTCCTCACGGGGTGACCTGTCAGCCTCACTCGCTTCACACTGCAGCTGCACAGAGAGCGATGCCGACCCGACGCCGCATGCAAGGCGAGATGAGGGTTACCCAAAGCCTCTCAGACAAATGCTCTCCCAAAATACAGGCCAAGACTCCTCTCTGATTACATACACAAGGGCCAAAACACGGATTTTTTCAGCCAATAAGCCGCAGTAGAAGCAAGCCTCTGCAAATGTGACCCTTGGAAAAAGTCACGTCGGAGGTTTTTGGAGGCAGAGCTCGCTGCAGAGGCAAACTTGGGGATTTACAAGCAAGAAAACAGTCGGTTGTTGTATTTTTACCATTTCACCCAAACAGGCTTCTCCATATGCATTTGCAAGAAGCAGGGATCATAGCAAAGACTGAGCTTAACTTGTTTCTCCAAGTTTTTCTCTCGGTGGAAGGAGCACTGCAAAGCTGAAACACTGCCCGATCACTGGCCTGAGGGCAATGAACTTGCTTTCAGCATTTGGCCTAATTCACATTAGAAGACTCAAATTTGACTTCAGCAATATTCACCTCTATCTATCCAAAACCCAAACTCAGTTTAAAGAAACGAAGATAACCTCTAAACTCCTGAGAGTCTGCTCTGCCGCAGGAGACGAGCAGAGAGTCTTTCCAGAAATAAAGCCCCGAGCGGGAGCTGGGATTTGGGGATCGGCTGCAGACTGGGATGGTGAATTACCGCACGCCCGCGGGAAACCTGCAGGATGTGTCAGCGCTCCAGACTCCTCATCTGTAAAACGGGGACAACAGCTACCTACCTCCCACTGTGCCGCACAGTTAATTAATGTTCCTTTAAGTTGTGAAGATTAAAAGTGGCATA
Source organism: Cariama cristata (assembly GCF_000690535.1). Classification (NCBI taxonomy): domain Eukaryota; kingdom Metazoa; phylum Chordata; class Aves; order Cariamiformes; family Cariamidae; genus Cariama; species Cariama cristata. The sequence continues at coordinate 35,301 of NW_009615802.1, read as the reverse complement.
TAAGTGCAAAATAGTGGTTTGTTATTATTATGAATGAAGCCTCCGCTTGTTCCATCAGAGCGCACCTTAAAGCAGTGCTACGGCAGACACTGTGAATTGCTCCCAGCAGCTGCACGACCGCTGGCGTTCGCAGGACTTTGGCTATAGACTTGCAAGTAAAAGCTTTGAACTTGTTGGGGAAGGAGAAAGAGAGGGAGAGCAAACAAATTGAAATTCCACCACATTTTGTGCTTAGCACCTGGAAACGATGCTCCCACCCGCCTGGGGGCTGGACCTGAACCAACCAGAGACAACAGCATCCCTTCACCTCCCGTTCTTGCCTGTGCTTTATTCACAGGCTGCCGTAGCCCTGCGTGCATAACATCGGGACAGATCGGATGGAAGGGCGCTTAAACAGCAAATTCAGATCACACGACTGCTTTAGGAAGGGATTAATATATTTTCTCCCACCTGTCAAATAGAGACATGTAGCACAAGACACCAAAGGTGCCTGCAGCAAGCTGGGGGCAGAACAGTATCCCTGAACTACACAAAGGCACGGCCAGAACCCCTGCTCCGGCTGGGGCAGCGCCAGCTGTGCCCAGCTGTTGGTACCACCCAAACCACCTCCTGTCCTCCCAGGTGTGCTGGCGGGAGGGACCACGGGATTACTTCCCACACCCCCCCGGGGGTTCTCTGGCCCCTGCAAACCCTCCTTACCCTTATTTGATGCTGTGAGCATCAAACCTGGTGGAGCAGGTCCAGAGACCCCGGTGCCAACCACAACCCCTGAGCTGTACACAGGCTCACTCCCTCTCCTGCCATGGATGATTTTGAGTCGGTAACACCAGACCAGCACACAGCAAAACAAAGTTCAGATCCTGGCTCGGGTACTTCAGGCAAATCACCTTTTCATACCTAGACTTCCTGCATTATTTAACAGAGGGCCAACATTATTTCCTTTGCTCCACCTTGCATCTCTTTACCGTGTCTCCCCAAGGCAAAACCTCTCCTTTGATGCCTACGCAGCACCTGGCCCTCTGCTTCCCCGACCCTCCAGCCAGCCTCTCCGTGCCCTGGCAATGCAACCCCAACCCGGCGGAGCGGC
>NW_009615802.1:29730-34182 GCF_000690535.1 Cariama cristata | reverse complement strand
CCCGGCCCCCCCCCACCATGCCTGGCTGAAGGACTTGGATGCCTGCAGCACACAGTGGCCACGCCGCTCCCGATAGGTACCTTTCATATTTAATTCAGAGGCTAGTTTAGTTAATCTATTTTTTAATAATTCATCCCTTCCATCTTAATTCTGGTAGTTGTTGAAAATCCCTAATAAAACATTTAGGGGCTCTTTTACTGAAGCAATGGCATGATTTACTTGATGGAATCCAGTCTTTGATGTCCTGTCTTAATTCCCTCCCTCCCACCGTGCCTCAATCCTGTTTATCGCTGTGCCGGAGGTAAGAGGTTCTTGTCGAGTTTTGTAGCACTTAGACACTTGGTCAGTGTTAATAATTCAGCTTTCCCGCATGGCTTGGACAAATCACGTAGCACAACAGCCTCTTGCTTTTATCAACGGCTCCCTCTGCCAACCCTAGGCATCGGCCGGGAGTGGTGCAAAGAGCCCGGCTGGAGCATCCCGACCAACGTGGGTCGGAAGCGTGAGCAAAATATCGCAGGTGCCAACTCTGTTGTTGAAAGAATATACACCCTTTTATAACGCTTATATTTCATTCTCTACTGCCGGAATGGAGAAACATGCTGGGTTTTTGCATCCGTAATTGGGGAAGAACAGATGGTGGAGGCACAGTTGGAAGTAATACAGCCATTAAAATAATCTATACGGCTTGTAATTCTCAAACATGTGAGAAAGAGGAGGGATTGCCTTCGCCCGAGTGCCCACCCGGGCTGCAGTATGGGTGGGAACATTATTTTTTTTGCAATTGTTGGGATATTGAGGTGTTTTAGTGGGTTTGATGGGTTTTACCCTTCCCCTTCTTCCAGGATTCTCCTCTTGAAGCGACCTGAGGAGCCAACAGCTGGACCACAGCTGCCTCCACTGGGTATTTATTTGACTCCAGCGTCCCACAGGGGCCACATTCCCCCCCCCAAATCACCCAGTTAAAGCAACTGCTAGATTTATATCTGTCTCAATGAGATAAAAAGAGCAGCAGAAAGTCCCAAGCGCTTCAGGCAGGTAGGGGTGTCTCTGCAGTTAAATTTCAAATGGGGCTGATGAGAGAAAGAATTATGCAAAAAAACCTCCCATTGATTCATGAAAATTGAAACTTCTCAGGGGAACGCACAGGCTTTGCCATCACTTCTATCACCTGCAAATCTCGAGAGCAAGAATATGTAAAATCAGAATAAGAAAATGGCCCAGAAAAGCCCAGACATTTAGCCAATATATGGAAATTTATGTCCTTGCTCTGCATGGTTGAGGCCATGGTTTCAGAGACCTCTACGCCCTCCAAACACCCCAACCACCTCTTTGTTTGGTACCTCTTGATGGGTGAGGGTTTTTCTCTGGGATTTCGTTACTGCTCTGTGTTGGTTTGTTTTTCCACAAGTATGCCCATAGACAGACTATAGAAAAGGTCCTACTTCAACAGAGAAGTAGGAAAAAATGGAGAAAATGCCTAAGATCTCAAAAAACTACATTGGAAGGAGTAATCCTTTCCCACTCAGACCCAGAGGCCAGCATCCCCATCCTGATTTACGGAGGAGAGAAGGAAAGGGAATCGCAGCAGCATCGCCTGGCTGGGAACTCAAGCATCCCAGGTCCCTTGGGCACTGTGCTTCCCACGAACATCTCCCTGGGCTGGACACAACGATTTTCTCAGACAGAAACCTCCCCGTTGGGCTTAAAATCCTCACTGCAATCACGCAAGCCGGTACCTCTCCAAGTCCTTACTCTCCTCCCTGAGCACACAGGAGCCAGCAGGATGTTACCTTGACAGCTGGCTTTGCTTTACAGAGCTGTAAATATATTTTTTTAATAGGCTGGCGGCAAGAGAGATGTGTTTTCAGGCTCGACAACATCCAAAATTAACTGCGATTCATTTCAAAAGGGGCAAAGGGGTGGAGGAAGGGGGAATGCAAGCCTGAAACCCGTAGAATATAAAAGCCTTGAAAGAAACTGCCAAAAAGCCCCTGCATAGCTGCCTTCTGGCTCTCGGAAAGAGATTAAAAACTCGAGCAGCATCAGGCTGAAGCAGACGTCACAGAGGCCACCATGGGCCAGGCTCATGCTCAGATAAGACTCTTCTTATTAATATTTTCCCGGAAACAACCCAGCCTTTGCCAACGCATAGCTCTGCCCTGCTCCTCGCATCACCCGGCAGGACGGGTTCACCTAAACCGAGGAGACACGAGATGCCGGTGCCTGGGGTGACCGGTGGTTCCCCCCCTGCCCCAGCATGGTCCCTGGGGACCTCAGAGGGATCCTGCCATGAACGTCAGCATCTCCTCCTCCTTCAGCATCTCCTCCTTCGTGTGCCAGAGCGTTAAGCCTGACGCACCTTCATTAGCCCCAGTGCTGCTCTCCGACACCCAATTTGACTAACCCTTTAGTGACTAATTTAATTACCCCGGCCCACAAACTGACAGACAGCTGTTAAAAATGGTTATTGCATTATTAATATGCTCCAGTAATTTCCCATTAAAACTATACTGTTAATAATTTTTTTTTCCCTGTATTTCTTCCCTCTTAATTAGTCTATTTAAAACTTTGAAGGAATATTCTCTTTATGGTAAATGGGAGCGTCGAGCAAATTACATTTTTGATTGAATACTTCTGTGATAGGCCAGCAAATAAGACCGTTGAGTTGTTAATTATTGTCAGAGTTTCACACGATGCCTGCTAATGAGGCAGTCAATCTTCTCTGCCATTCCTAGAATATTAATGGAGACCGTTGGTATTGATTTTGTCACCGCGAGAAGGCAGGAACCCCTTCTCGGGTGGCTCCAGGGAGGGCTCTGCCCTGCGAGGGGACTTGGAAGGGACCAGAGACCTTTGGGACGGGCTGAGCCACGGAGAGCTGGACGCTGGCTGAAGCTCGGGAAGGTCTCGGGTGTGCCAACGGTGGCTCGTAGAGCCCACAGACCCGGTAGGGGAGTTGGCAGATCCCCACGGGGATCACCCCCATCGACAGGCATCGAGGCACAACAGCCGCATCCCTGCAGGACAGGCAGTGAGGGGGGGTCAGCTCCTGCCGGACACGCTGCTCCCTGTCCCCTCTCTCTGTCTCTACCTGTTGGCTCTGAAGGGTGTCAGATTCACCCCGTATCTTCCTGTGATAAGAGAATTCTATTCTATTTTATTTTTTTTAAGGAAAGGGAAACACCTGATTCGTCTGGACTTCAACAGATAACTTGATAGAGTGATGCAGGGAACTTATTAGCAAAGCAACCATGGATAAGGATTGACATGAAACTGCAAGGTGGCTGAGATCATACAAAAGGAGCCTTTGAGTTGTGCTGGAAAATGCAACAGGGAAGTTTCAGTCCCTTCCTCAGGCCGTTTGGGGATTGATCCTTTTGGATACTTGCACTAGTGCTCTCATGGGAGGATGGAGGAGTTTGGCAGCAAAGTCCGCTAACGTCAGAGTCGCAGGACTTGAATAGTTTTCCCATCCAGACTCGGAGAGCAAGAGCAAGTCTTGTGGGGCCATGCCCAGTGTAATTCCCAATGCCAAAGCCATCTCCCTGCAAACAGTGTCTTGGCCAAGCCAGAGGTAATCCTGCTAAAAAAAGTCTTGATTTTACAACATGGGATCAGAGACAGAGTGAGCTGCAGCCACCCCAGAGGTGTTTGGGTCCGTGACCGATGTCCCAGCTCTCCCGTTAATGCCATCTCCCCTGGGCAGGCAGGGAGCCACACTTCTCCGAGTGAGATGTTACATGCACATACATGCAATTACAAGATGCCAGACATATCCCTGCTTCAGCCCCCAAAAGCCAGGATAAGCACACACCGAAACTGTCCCACTTGAGTCACGGCGGCTGTTGAAATGGCAGACCCCCCCAGCACAAGTGTGTCCTCCCCTGCCTTCTGCAGCCACATCGTCTCCTGTAAGAAAAAGCAGCCCTGCCCAGAGCAGCAGCATTTCTACCGCTGCAGGTGAAAATCCCTCTCTGCGAGACACGTGGGGCACCCACCAGCACGCTGCGGGGTCGTGCTGGAGGGACCGCGGCAGCTCCCGGCAGCATCGGAGCAGTGGCAGAGGACGTGGGACTGACTTTGTTGGGACTCTGTGGCCCCAAGTCAGAGCAGAGACGTGGATTTCCTAAATAAGTCACCCAGCGCTTGGCGCTGGGTTTTATCTCTGTCACTTTGCTCTAAGGAAGTGCCTGCGTGGGTCCCTGACCCAGAGACCGGCAGGATCAATGCTGCACACAGAGACGTGGTGCTGGCCCTACAAACCAGCTTAGCTCCCTCTAAACTGCTCGAACCTTCCCAGCCCAAACCTCCCCCAGCCCCGCTCCCACTGGGAAAGCCAGGACAGACCAGATGAACCTTGCAAAGCTCAGAAAACCCGTTATAGCAGGCGACGTGCCAACACAGGTCAGACTGTCACAGCTGCCATCAGAGGCCAGAGCTTAGGGACTT
>NW_009615802.1:26526-29637 GCF_000690535.1 Cariama cristata | reverse complement strand
TGGTTGTTTGAGCCTCAGCCGGCAACTAAGTACCACGCAGCTGCTCACTCGCTTCTCCCCTCTCCCTGGTGGGATGGGGAGGAGAATTGGAAAAAAGGGGAAATCCGTGGGTTGAGATAAGAACAGTTTAGTAATTGAAATAAAATATTATAATGATAATAACATAATAGTAGTACTGATGAAAAGGGAGATAACAGAGAGGGAAATAAACCGCAGGACAGACAAATGATGCACAATACCCTTGCTCACCACCCTCTGACTGATGCCCACCCCATCCCCGAGCAGCGATCAGCCCCTCCTGGCCAACAACCCCAGTTTCTATACCGGCCGTGCCGTGCTATGGTATGGAACATCCCTTTGGGTGGTTGGGGTCAGCTCTCCCGGCCGTGCTCCCTCCCAGCTCCTTGTGCCCCTCCTCGCTGGCAGAGCACGGGGAACTGAAACGTCCTTGACTGAGGGTAAGCACTGCTGAGCAACAACTAAAAACATCAGGGTGTTATCAACGTTATTCTCATACTAAATCCAAACCACAGCACTGTACCAGCTACTAGGAAGAAAATAAACTCTGTCTCAGTCAAAACCAGGACATGGGAACACCTTCCATCTGCCTGACCAGGTGCCGCAGGGAAAGGTGTGTGGGGGTTTGGAGCATCTGTAGGGATGCTCCCAACTCTCTGCGTGCCCTGTCACCCACAGCTGCACAGCTGGAATGACACCAAGAGACAGGGACACACAAAGGACAACAGCCTGGAAGCGGCGGTGGGCTCAAGGCCACCAGCCCTGCAGGAAAGGGACGGCAAAGCCGCTGCTGCATCCTCACCTCTGCCTGCAACCTGAGCACAGCCGGTGCTCCCCGAGCAGGCTGCCAAAGTACCGGGGAGCCAGATGTTTAGCAGGAAATCTTTTCATGCTCCCTTAAATCCCTGCAAACCCCTAGCTGATGAATCCAAAAGGCACACAACAAACCAGGGCTTCTCCTTCCACAGTTTGCCAGATTTCCACTCAATTCTACCCATTTCTTGGCCCCTTTCAAGGCCGGGCGAGGGGATGGCAAGAATTTCCATGGTTTCTTTTCCACCCTGGAGCCAGGCAGCAGATTAGCACGGCTGCTCCCCAAACACAGGCAGTGTCCCCCCACCCAGTTTTTTTCCCCTGCTGCTTCCGAGCCCACCTGCTCCCCACTTGTGCTTTCCAAGCAAGCCAGGTGCTGTTTTCACTGCAATGAAGTTTTTCATACTAAAAGCTCCTTTTTTTTTTTTTTTTTTTTTCTTTTCATAAAGCAGGCTTCAAGAAAAGAGGAAGTTTTTGTTTATAATTAATTGCCTGCAATGCAGCTTATCCTGGTTTTACCAGGAAAGGAGTCTGTAAGTCTCCCCACGCTTCAAGAGAGATGCAATGAAAAGCCCTTCAGGTCAATGGCAGCCATGCTTGACTCTCCTTCTCCTCTATCAGTATCAGGTATGTTTGGGCACAAATTATGGCTTTCATCCCCCCAAAACCCATGTCATCCCTCTGGTCTGGCACCAAGTCAAGCTAACACAAACCCAGGAGGGCTCCTTCACCTGGACCCTGCTCCCACCACCCAGGCAGGAGGGTGGGAAGGGTGGGCTTGGGTTTACCTACGCTCACCTCAGGTAGGGATGAGCTGCTCCTATTTTTAAGTCCTCAAGAAGGTTCTGTAAGGGCGAGAACAAGCCAGGTCGCATAACACACCTACTGCTGGCTTCTTGGCTCAAATAAGCAGAGTACCATACCCTGCCTCCTCCAGGTCTCCTTTCCCCTGGGGAGATGCAGGGTGACAACCGGAGCCATCAGCAGCTCCCTGCGGGAACGGCGAACATGAGCCACCCATTCAGAAAGGGCAAGGAAGAACTAAGGAGAGGGATATCCTGGAATAAGCCATCCATAATAAATAGTTTTGGCTGGCAGTGGTGTCCATCCCAACTACTCAGAGCAGGTTTAAGAGGGCTCATTTTAGCTATCAGTAAAACAAGAGTTAACATCCTTTGGACCCAAATGGAAGCCAATTACCAGCTTATCGGTAAAACGCCACCACAAAGACTGGCTGTGGGCAAAACGTGAGCAGAAACCCACAGCTTCCCTTAAGGAAGTCATCGCTACGGAATAAGAGGAGGAAACCGGGTACCACCACTCAACACCTACCAAGCCCCTACGTAGAGACCTCGGGCACGGCCGGGCTGCGAGTCGGGTCAGCATCTGCTACCGATGCTCGTGGGCAAGAGCCAGTGCTGCCCACCTGCCTGCCCTGATGGCACTCAGCCTCTGCGGACACCGCTGCCAGGGAGAACAGCCTTGGTGCCATCGGGCTTAAAGGTCCTGCTTCAAAATAAGGGCAGGCTTGGAGCTCATCAAGGGTTAATGGCAGGTTACAGGCTGTCGGAATGGGCCTGTATGGAAGAAAAGGGGGGCTGAGATCAAGAGCCTCATGGGGGGCTAACTCCATCCATTCCCAAGGGTTTTCAGGGCATCCCCCAGGGAAGTGGTGCAGAATGGTGACTCCGCAGCGTTTACTCAGGTAGAAAAGCCCTAACGTGTCAGGGACCCATAACACATACAGATCGTGTCTGGTATGCATGGTTCAAAGCAATGTATTCACCCCTTGGACTCTTACCGGTCAAGGAGTCCTTTATTAAACCACCCCAACTTTATCAGTACCCCTTATAAACAATGTAGCTATGGCCCCAACCTGCGTCCAAATCCAGAGGACCTACTTTTCAGAGCCAACATCTCCAGCTCTGGCCCATCTGTGTTTGATACGCACTGATTGAAAAAAAAAAAAAAAATTAAAAAAAAAAAAAAGGAAACGTGGACTGAACTGAATAAAGAGACTTCTCACTGCAAAAGCTCAGTGCATATTTACACAGTGCCCTGCCTTAATTCTAAGCTTCTTCATTTATGTCATTTTAAGCCCTCCGTAGTAGCAGGGAAGTATTAGCTGGTGTTTAATTGTGTGCTGCTGGGTTCAGCTGCTGTTGGGAGAGAGGCAGGGGTAAGGGCAGGGCTGGGAGGGACGTAGCGAGGCAGTGACAGAGGGACAACCAAGGGCAAAGCCACCAACCAGGCGGGTGAGCAGCATCAGGAGACATCACC
>NW_009615802.1:16182-26467 GCF_000690535.1 Cariama cristata | reverse complement strand
CCGGATGCCTGGGACAAACTCCGGCATGCAGCGCCCGGACCTCCTGTTTGCAGGAGACATGAATATGTTCTCCCCCAAAACCCATCCAGCTGCAGTGCCAGCAGACTTGAACATGTCCCAGTGCAACTGGGGGCTCTTCACTCACCCACCCCCCCTGCACGCCTCCCCTCCAAAGCCTGCTCAACACCAACCACTTTCTTTTGCTCCGGTGGAGGTGAAACATGTGCTAGATGAGTTATATACAGAGTCTGTGGTCCGTTGACACCCTCATCCCCATCCCTCCTTCCCTGCCACCACTGCTCAGCCCTGCCGGAGTCGGGCCCCAAGCGCGGCACAGCCTGCGGCACGGCTCGGCAGCGGGTCCCTAACTGCACCCATCTGCGTTATGATAAAAGGCACTTGGTTGCAGCCAATAGCACCTCATTATATCAAAAACACCGCAGGAAATGTCTACAGCTGAATTGATTATGGCGCAGTAATTCTTCAGGCAGTGAAAGCAGGGCAATTCCCAAGATGGGATTATTTTTTTGCAAGGCTTCACCTAATTTTCTTGGGTTTCTTTTTTTTGTAATTCCCTTGCTTGCTCCCCAGCCTTCCTTCCAAACCTCTACAGCTTTGCACTGCTCTTTGATTTAGTCAGAATATTCTGCTTAACACACTCCAGCGTAGTGCCCAGGAAAGTATCATTGCCCACCGGACCTCCGGGCTTTAAACACTTAGCAGCAGGAAAAAGTTGAGAAAGCTTTTGCTTTTCACTCTGTAGCCAGCAGTCGAATTTGGGGAGACCAGAAAAAGACCTGACAGGTACTTACAAACGTCTAAATCAGAAAAGGAGAAGCTGAGTAAGCAGCGAATAAACAGGCAAAAAGGGGCAATGAAAGAAAACCTGGGCAGAGCGGAGGCAAAGGGCAGACGATTTGGAGCTGACACATGGTCCAGCCCGGCTGCGGTCCCACCGGCCAGCTGCGGCAAAGCATGGAAAGGTTTTTCTGAGCCACTGGGCAACACCAGACAGGGCACATCATCCCCGGCTCTGTGCAAGGCCAACACTGTCTCTAAATCATGCGCTGAGCTTTTTGGTGCTTCTAATCTCATTTTGAGCTGCTTTTACCCCTTTGCCTGGAGGTCAGGGGGCCAGGGAGAGCCTGCAGAGCATCTCTCCTGCATCCGGGAACTGCATGGAATGAGAAGGACCAGCATGGCATGAGCAAAGTTACTCTGAGCTGCCTGGGAAGTGCTGCACCAACACCTCCCTTGGCTGTCCTGAAGCCAGCGGGAGGAACAGAGGGCATTTTGTCCTAATAAATTACCTCGAGAGCCGGGGTGACATCCCGGAGCGGAGCAAATCCCTCGGGGCAGCAGCTGCGGCGGTGGGGCACTGTACCGAGTCCACTGGAGCTGAAGGAAACATCACCTTGGCTTCAGCTACTCAGGAGCAGGAGCTGAAACTAATTAACTTCATTTGTCTTCAGAGAGCATGGCTGTCCCGGTTCGCTGACCATGACTACGGCTGGCCCTCTTCCCTTTTTTTCTGCCGGCTTTGGCGGCCACGGTGCCTGCATGGTCACAGCAGGCGACTGCCTGCCCTGGGGTGAAAGCTGAACGGGAGCTTTGCCCCTCGGTTTTGTCTGGTTTGCACAGAGCTGCCTTCCCTTGTCCACTCATGGTGAGAACAGTGTTTCTCTCCAGCAACACGGGCATCCCCTGCTTCCCTTTAGCAACTTGAAAAACCCCCATAAAACTAGGGGAGTCCATCTTCTCCAAGAGTCCTTTCCAAGCCTGCAAGGGACAGTGTCTTCTCACAGTGTCCTTAAAGCAGAAGGACAAAGCTCCCCTGTTCATGTCCACCTCCATTCCCATCATCTCCACCGAGATGATTTCCCCTCCCCGCACTGGCTGCGGAGCCTGTCGCAGGTCCCTGGCGTGCTCCCAGGAACATTTCAGCTTGGCTGAATTTTATTAGTTTTGTCCTCTGGATGAAGTGATCCAATGGTAGTTACAGGAGATAAAAACGAGAAAGGAAGAGCAGACCCGGTCCACGTTGAGCAAGTTTTAGGCAACTGAAACCTCAGCAGAACCGGCTGGTGGATGGTGCCAGCTTTTTCCACTAAGTTGCATTAAGAAATAGCTGAAGAAAAGGTGTTAACCTTTTCCCAACGTCACTGCCCCACTCATAACCATATCCCCGCAGTTGCACAGCTAAGCTGAAGGATGGCTGTGCATCCAGATGGGACCGGGGCCACCGTCCCAACCCTGCCCTGGAGCATCTCAGGGCCTTAAGGACAAAGTCGCTGAGGACAGCCCTGGGAGAGAGGGCAGGGACTCAGAGCATCCTTCCCCAGGTGCCCAGGAAATCCTGTCCCTCCTCCTGCTGCCACCCTCCTTGTTCCTCCACTGTCCCTCTCCTGTCCCCACCGACCCAGGAGTGCAGCTCCCAGCCCCAGCCCACCGGTCCGGCAGCCGCACGCTCTCGGCTGGCACCGGGTGAAGGTGATGTGGGTTGGCTTGCTCTGAAATGGGAGAGGGCAGAGCTGACCCCAAATACTCTGCACTTGCTGGGGCTCGAGGACCTGCACTACAAACCAGCCCTGCAACGCTGCCCTGACACCGCTATGTCCATCCCCAGAGACCTGACCCTTTCCAAAAGCACTGCTGCTCCCTCCTCAGCACAGGAGGAAGAAGAGGAGGAGGAGGAGGAGAGCAGAGGTTCCCTGTTCCAAACCTGGCACAGGTCCCCACCATCCCAGCACCATGCTACCACACAGCCACCCTTGTCTGGGCCAGGGGATGAACAGCCTGGTCCCTCTCCTGCCTGCAAACCTTTTAGTCCCCTTCACAGGCAGGAGATGCACATAAAGGCAAAGATAATAAAACTCAAATAGAGGGGGGAAAAAAATGTAATTCAGGAAAAATAGTACAGGCAGGCTGCATAAACAAAGAGGCCATGAGGCTGCACTTTGAACAGGCAGCTACAAAGCACACTCCGGCCAATGTTTAACAGAAAGCAAAGGCAGGGACATCAAAACAAATAACACCATCAAACAAGGACAGGAGAACTCCTTTCGCCGAAGAAACCCAAGGTTTGATTTCACCACCTTGCATCACCTTTTCTGCTAAGTACACACATCAGCACAGTGTTTCAGAGCCACTGCCTCCCCCTCCAAACCCTCTGTACTGACTGCTTGTCTCAGCACTGGCAGGGTCCTGCTCCACCATGAATCCTGCTCCATCAGAAACCCTGCTCCACCATGAACCCTGCTCCATCAGAGACCCTGCTCCATCATGAACCCTGCTCCATCACGGATCCTGCTCCACCATGAACCCTGCTCCATCAGAGACCCTGCTACCCTGCTCCACCATGAACCCAGCTCCACCAGGGACCCTGCTCCACCATGAACCCTGCTCCATCACGGATCCTGCTCCACCATGAACCCTGCTCCACCATGAACCCTGCTGCACCATGAATCCTGCTCCATCACGGACCCTGCTCCACCATGAACCCTGCTCCATCAGAGACCCTGCTCCACCGCGGATCCTGCTCCACCATGAATCCTGCTCCAGGCAGTTGGATGGACGGACACACAGCTACAGCCGCAGATCTGACATAAGGGGCAGCTACGGAGTCCAATGCCAAACCCTACTCTGTGACAAGAGATCCCAGATAGGTTAAAGGGAATCATTCTGGGCATGAGACAGCATTTACATATTTGGTGGGTGTTGAGGTTTTTTCAATTGTCTCAATAAATATATAAACTAAATCTGTTTGGTCGCTGGGTTGTTTTTCCCTCCTGGGCTCTGCAGCACCACGGACAAGAGGAACAGCAATCGCGCCCCTGCCAAACTCGTAGCTGTTGCTGGTGCTCCCTACGATGGATTCGCCTACAAGCCAGGTCCCAATTTACATCCACTATCCCTAAGAGGTTTGGAGCATTTTCTGTGCAGTTTTACAGCCCAGCATCAAGACCTCAAAAATGCAGCGGCTTTGCACGAAGGACCGGAGCACAGAGAGAGTGCAACTCTGCATTACTGTAGCAGGAATTATTAAAAGCCCCCAAAGAGGGAAGGCTGATATGTCCCTTGGATTCTGGGAATGGAAGACCACCCACAGCTGGTGATGGACCAGGAAGAGACAAGCTGAGGGCACTGAGGTCCCTGCACCCTCCCAGAGGTGCTGAGTGACCTGCGTTTCAATTCTGACTTACCGTAGAGACTCCCCGAGCGATTTCAGCTCAAGTTTTTGGGTTTTTTTCCCCCCTTTTTCCTCTCTGCCCCTATTTCCCCATCACACCACTCCCGTAATTCCTCCCTCATTTTTCTGCTCACACCCTTCAGTGGCTACCACAAGGTTACGTCTCCATTTAGTCACCCCATAGCCAAGAGAGACGTACCTGACTCTTCTAACCTGCTCTCATAAACCAAAGCGGGAGGCAGGGAGCAGGAAAAATCCCGGTAAACAGCCAGGATGCCACTAAGTTGACAGATACAAGGCAGGGGTTGGTGGCTGCCTCTATGTAAAGCATCTGTCCTTTCCCTCCAGAGGATAAGGCCAAAGGCTGCCTTTATCCCGGTGTTAAGCACTGCAAGCTGCTTCTCCACCACTTTTTGTGAGATGACGGCGTGTTGGGGTGATAAGAAGCCCAGGCCAAAGCGGCAGGGATGTTATCTGTGGGGATGACGGCGTCTCTGTGATGTGCACGGTAATGAATTGCCCTCTTTGCAGAAATGAGTAAGTTGTGCCTGGTGATGCAATGACCAATTTGCTCTATCATGTGAAGCCATCCATTCATCACAGGCACAGACTGTCAGCCACTCCCGGCCACTTTATTGGCATCAACAGAGCAAGAGGCTCTGGAGGCAGCTCCTCGAGTCCCCACTGAGGGGGGCTTCCCCTCTCTCCCATGACTCCTGGCTGAGGATCCCTCCAGCATCATGCATTCAGAAATCACAGCCTGCTCTGTTCCAGGAGGGCAGGAGAAAGAAAAGGGGGAAAAAAAGATCAAGTTCCCATGGCAGCTCCTGCACCGAACATCAAGGAGAGCTGGTAGGGGACCCTCTGCCCGCTCCTGCCCGTAGCCCACCAGTATATTGCCCACGGACACCAGCCCAGCCCACCTCCTGAGCCTCAGTGATGCTCACCTGCAGCAGCACCCATTTTTCTGCACTCCTGCAGATAAGGCCCAAGGTTACAACACAGGACAGATGAGTTCTGCTGCTGCTGCAACAGCATGGCCACGGCAAAGCTGTCTTCCCTCTCCTGGTCCAGTTTCCCTTTGCCTTTCTTATCCACTTCACTTTTCATCCTTCTCTGCTCCCAGGAAACTTCACACCGCAGCATTCAGCACTGACTTACAAAATCACAAATGCCCAAATCACTGTAAAACCCCTCAAAACATCACTGCAAAACCTCTGTAACACTGAGGCAGTGGTGGTGTCACCAAGCAGGGCTGAGCTGGGGAAAGCCACAGGCAGGGAGCAAAAGCCCAGATCCTGCCCTCAACATGAGACGGGACGCACGTGGGTGCAGTGCTGGGGAGAAGAGCTCTCTGCCACCGAAAGAACTGAAAACAACATGACAAACAAATAAAAAAAAGAAATCCAGTTGATTGTACTTTGGCAAAGAATTCAGAGAGCAAAGGCGCTCACTTGGGAGCAAAACGAAGATGAATTGACAGCAAGTTCAAGAGAATTCATTCTGCTGCTGAACACTTGTCTCTCCATCAGGACATCTCAAAGGCTTGTCAAGCGAAGGCAAAGCTTTTATTTGTTTCTATGGTTGCCATAACGATAGAGCTATATGTCATGTCAGGCGGCAGCTGAGGCTCGTGCCTCTGATTTATAGCCGCTCACCAGAAATTATCAACTTTTCTGCAGAGCGGGTGGCACGGTGAACCAGGACCACCAGGCATTTACCAGTGCCACGCTCTGCCCCCCAGGTTATCTTTTCTTGTGGTCCCCCGCAGTCGGTTGTGCCCCATGGGATGCTTTTATTATCCCCTGCAGGGATGTATTTATTATCTCCCACAGGGATGCTTTTACTACCCCCCAGCAGGGATGCTCAGTGCTGACAGTTCTGGGACCTGGGGGTTGCGGGTGTGGGTCCCCCCCGTGAGCTAACGATGGGGCAGAACTGCCACAATTATAGTGATTTCTGGTCCCACAGGACAAGTGGTACCTCCTAAAGGGCCAAACGGAGACAGCAAGGTGTCCCGGGAAGGCCAGCAGAAGGATTAAACACCTAATAGTAATTTGTTTTTAAAAAATACGGATTACCGCATTTACCACCAGGTTATGGGAAAAATACAGGTAAGAGATGGATGGGAGCAATGGGGAGAGGGAAACAAAGAGGGGTCTTGAAAACAAGTGAGACAAGGTGGGACCAGGAGGTAGTTCTTGTCCTGGCAGGGGATGCGCAGCTGGGACAGCTGCCCAGCCTGGGACCTGGCCTCCAGCCCAAGCCAGAGGCTTCCCAGCATGGGAAGAGCCCCCCAGCGCTGCTGGCCAAGCTCATATGAACAAAGACATCACCGTTAGCGTGGCTGCCATGATCCCAGACGTGTAACCGATGTGATCATCGTGCGGAGGATCAGACTCTGGGGTCGAGGAGGGGATGCTCAGTATGGTTACTGATAAATTATACATAGAAGTTTCATTAACTCTAAGCACCCTTGTGCTTAATTTATGACGCACAGCCCTAAAACCTCCACCACCGAGTTCTGCATGCAAAGTCCTGTCCCCACCCAAGCCCCAGTACACACGGAGGCAGCCCCGGTGGGATGTTTGCATGTAGACCTTTGGCTCCTGCCTGTAGGAAGTTTCTCTAAGGACTTGGCTGCAGCAGCGGAAGGAGGCTTGGGCTCTTCGTTCCCATCCACTGAAGCACCGCGTACAGCTTGTTGCACTGCTCAGCGGTGAAACACACGGAGAGCAGCATCCCTCTGGAGAAGCAGCAGGGAGTCAGCGTTTCTCCGCAGAGCTGCTGAAAAGCAGAGTCCCACCTGTCCCTTCCGCAGTCTCAAGCATCTTCATAAAAACGCAAGGCCACGTTTGAACCTTTAACCCTCTGAGTTGTAAAGACTTCATCACTTGTTTTCTCCCAACCAGGCTTTCTGCAATTTCCTTCCATTAAACTCTTAAAGACAAGTGACCCCAGAGCCACAAGGCGTCAGACTAACGAAAGGTCTGGAGGAATGCAGCACGCTCATTATTAAAGACGCAGAAGAAATACAGGACTGAGCTATCATCACAGCGTTACAGGACAGCAAAGAGGGCACTCCAGGTGCTGAGACACAGCCGTGTTGCAACTGGTGTGACATAGCCCAGGATCTGCCCCTTGGCACGGGATGTGACTGTGTTAGAGCTCAAGCACTGCAGGACCACCCTGCAGAAGCTGCCAGCATGGAGGGACAGCAGTGCTACCGCAGTCCCACAGCCTGGGGAACAGGTCCCCAACCCACGCAGAGGGATGGCTGCGTTTGGACACCTACACAAGACAGCACGTGTTCACCTCCGATGGTAGGTCTGACGTGATGGGTCACACCAAAATTGCTCCCTTGAGAAGCTACCAACACTCATTTCAGTCCAGAGGGACAAAGCAAAGAGGTTGCAAGACAAACGGCTCTAAAAGTACCTTTCTCACTGCATGAAAGCACTCAAGAACCTCAGAGAAGGTTCTCAGAGACAGGCCAACGCGATGCCCGTGAGCACCAAACACAGCAACATCCCTGCTCACTGACCGCAGTGGACCTGAACAGCCCCAGCCTTAACTCCTCCGCACCACCATGCTCCACGCAGGAGGTATCACTTTGGTCTGCACCCACCCCAGGGTGCTCAGGACCCCGAGCTTGCAGCCTGATCCCCATCTCAGAAATGTTTCAAGTTCTAAGGCAGAAATAATAGATCACTTTTTGGGTTTCACTGTATCTGTGAAACCTTCCATATTTCAACATCAAATATTTATTATTACATTTATTAAAGTTTTAATAATTTAGCATCTCCTGTATGTAAGATACAAGCACCGTGAACTTGCCTCCCTTATTCTACCTGGGTCACTCCAATATTTATACCTGGAATTCTCAGTTTGGGTTCCATTTATGAGAGGAGCAGGCAACAGCCTCCATGCCAGGAACTCTTCTCCTCCTGCCTGGCATTCATCCATCCCAACCAAGACTCTTCCACGAGGATCAGTGCCCAGAGACAATTACTGCACTGGAGCAGAAAGCAAACTTCCTGGCCTCTACTTTCACTAAGGTACTTTTAACAAAGATGTGAGCAGGTAATAAAGAAATAATGTTCTCCTGTCGTTTTGGCTTGGAAAATTTTAATGTAAAACAAGGCGACTCTTCACCTTCTCAAATGAAAAGCAGTAGTCTTCTGCAGACAAGAAAAACAACGCTCCTAAAAGAGCCAAATTGTGATAGATACGTACCATCAGTCTCTTTTTGCAGGAAAGGGAACAAGTACTAATTAGCAACAAAAACACACTTGGAAGCGAGGACCTCTTCGATTGCCAGTCCTGGCTCTGCCATAGGTTTTGTAGGCACTTGCTCCAACCCTACGCCTGCCAAGATGATGGGACAGAAGAATGGAAATCCACCATCCCATCGCTCTGGGAAAAGACAAGACAGAAGGGGCTGGGGGACGTAAGGATCCTGCTGGTGCCCATGAAGATGATTCACAACACAGACAAGAATTTGCAGGTCAGGAAATTGTGTCTTGAACCAATGGGAGAAGGCAGCGAGAAGGAAGGGAGGAAGAGAAGGAGGGATCACGGAGTCTCCTTGGCACCCAACAGTCACCCGCTCCATCTTAATGTCATGGGGAGAGGGGAATACACACTAAATACTTTAGGAATTAAACCCTTGTAGTTTACAGTTAAACCCTTGGAAACCAGACACAGGAGGACAATCACCACCACCGCTCTCCTCCAAAGCAGAGGCTGCTTCTCCCTTTCCAGCTGAGGCACAGACGACAACCGTTCTGCCTGACTCCTTTTGCAAGGGACCCCCCTTTGCCCACCCTCAGCCTGGTCTCCCAGCAAACAGCCTCTCCTTCCACCCGGGCAATCCTCCTGCAATGACCTCTTAGGTCCCACTTCTGAACTAGATTGTC
This sequence comes from Cariama cristata, assembly GCF_000690535.1. Classification (NCBI taxonomy): domain Eukaryota; kingdom Metazoa; phylum Chordata; class Aves; order Cariamiformes; family Cariamidae; genus Cariama; species Cariama cristata. Next base: position 17,359 of record NW_009615802.1, on the reverse strand, counting down.
ACAAGTCCAATAGCATCTGGTTAAAATACAAGATAGCCAAAATGGGGAGCCAGAGAAATATCTGTGCATTTACGGAACTCAAGAAAGGAAAAAAAACCCCAAACCTCTAATTGCATAATATTTGGATGAGCAACATGGCCTTTCACCAAGCTCTGACCTTGGCCCTTCATGAGCACCACAGCAGACTATCAAGGGCTGGGTGGATGTGATATACATATGAGTTTGAAAGATGATAGCACCTCCATACTGGTAAATGCCTTAATTTAAGCTATGCAATCTAACGTTAGATTTAAGCCACTTTAAACTTTCCTTGCCATAGGTTCATACCAACTTACCCGACTGGATTGGCAAACTTCAGAGCTATATACACAGCCCTGGCCTAGACCCATGAGGACCAAAAGAGCCTGGAGACCTATCACATCAGATTTCTTATTGGAAGAAAATTAATCAAACTGATCAGCAGAGAAATTACTGCACCCTCAGTAACAATTTAAAGAGCAGCGTCGTCACTCAAGCATAAGGAAAATGAGAAATCTGCTTCCTACCTGACATCTGCTGGATCTTCTGTCACCAGAACATCTGTCTTGCAGCTGGCGAGAGGGTTGATGGAAAGCTCTACGGGGGGTACCACAAAGCTCTTACTGACAGGCAGCCATAGGCCTTGACCCAAACTATAGGTGGACCTGGAATAAGGACAAATGTGTCATATAGGAACCTCTATTGCACCTGACTGCTTGGAAGTCAGAGCAGTGGTGGCACCATGGGATAAGTTCATCATTTGGTCTCATCCTGAAAGCCAAATGAGAGAGGAATAGCTAGAGATGTGGCAGGGAGAACATGGGGATGGTCAAGCTTTTCTTTTTAGTCCAGGAGGACTTTCTGTGCACACTGTCCTTGCTTTTGCTGAACCGTGTCTCGCCGAGGGGACAAGAAGGAAACCCTTCTCCATCTGCAGAGTATGGACAAATCTTTCAGGTCTGTCAAAGGCAAATGACACTCGTGTCCCCCAGCCAGCACAACAAGACAGAGCCGGGAGCGACCAAGAGGTAGCATCCACCAGGATGTCCTCACCATCTCTCCCCTCCCAAATGTCCAAGCTGAACACTCCTCTCACTCACCTGAGTATTTTCTCCGGTGCCTGCTCTCCTGTGACCAAGTCGTATCCCCGCTCGAGCGT
>NW_009615802.1:14481-16128 GCF_000690535.1 Cariama cristata | reverse complement strand
CAGGGAAAGCGGCACAGCCCGGTCCCGCGTCTCTGGTGCCGGTGATGGTCGGTGGGGAGCAGAACTGGGCTCCTCACCAACATGGGAGCCAGGACAGAGCAAACACACCATCATATCACCACTCACCCTTCGCTGTGTCCCCAGTCGCTGCGCACACACAAGTGGCGATGGATGGGGTCCGGGGCATAGCCTTCATGGCAGCTGCACTCTCCTAAAAGAGAACAGAGGAAGATGAGACCTCTCTGTCTCAGAGGCATGACAGCGACCGCGGTGTTGGGCCCCCCTCCCCTGCTGCCCATCTCTGTTTGTTCGTGGCCATTCCTGGTCCCTGCCGTGGATTTGGAGCACTTTGGGCTCTTCTGAAAGCTCCAGGTGATGCGCGAGGAGGAGATGAGGAAAGTCGCAAGAAATCTGTAGCTCTTCTGGAGGGGCTTACATCATGTAGCACTCACAGTAGCTGGGGATGGGATTTCATGATGCAAAAGGTTTGTCCCTAACCCGTGTTCCTGTGCAGCCCTGCAGCTCTCCAGGCTCAGCAAACCTCCGCCTGACAGCCTCCAAGAACATCTCACGTTCCCCATGGAGATGTGCCCGCATGGGTCCAGCCCCTGCCCTGGTCCCGCTGAGCCCTGCCCACAGCCCTGCCCGCGGGGCTGCTCTGGGGCCAGCAGTTCACTCCTCAGCAGGGATCGTGACGTCGCTCGAGGAGAGCCAGCATCCACCCACACACACTTCCCGAGTGGGGGGATGTCCCTAACCCAACCTGGCTACGTCCCCTTCCCACCTTTGCTCCTGCCACCTCGCACCGGGATGGGATGGCAGAGTCTTCTGCAGCCCAAACTCCGCAGGAGGATGCGGATACCCCTGACCTCCATCCTCCACGGGCAGTGCCCATGCCATGCCCCCGTCCCGCAGCTGAAGGGCTCTCAGCCCCGCTCCCCATCACTCACCCTGGCTGGCTCACCCTGTTACACCCTTTTGACGGCAGGAGAAGACATTTCCCGCACCAGAAACCCCACCGTGCTTGGCCCATATTGATTCCATGTTCGGTAGAAATACATAACCCGGAGCAAGAAACAGCAAAATCAAAAGATTAATTGGATTTGCACGTGGAGTTTCTGTTACAAACTGCTGCCAATGGGTTTTTTTCCTCCCTCCCCTCCTCTCCCCATCGTGCCTGAGGTTGCAGCAGGCTGAGCTGCGAACACTGGCAGAGGTGGGGAAACTGGGGAGGATGCTGGCGGGGGGGTACCCCCATCACAACGGTAATGCAGACTGGCAGGTACTTGCGTGCTCATCGGGATCCTAAATAAGTTCTTAAAATGCCTCACAGGGATTACAGTAAAGAGCTTTATTGTCAGGATGGAGCGAGACAGGGGTTCAGCTGCTGAGGTTTTTGAGGAAGAGCCGCCTGGAAAGGGGGAGGCGGCAAAAAAAGAAAAGAGGGGGGGAAAAAAGAGACAGCTAATGATGTGCTAAAATGCAACAGCACCTTCATGAAATATTCACTGCCTTAAACACATCTAATATTAAAGATTAAATGTCCTGGGATTTGTCCTAGCGACTTCGAAGCACTGATTTATGATCTGTCAAAAGCTGCTAACCTCATGATTCATAACGGGAGCGGCAGGAACAATGTTCCTCCAA
>NW_009615802.1:0-14466 GCF_000690535.1 Cariama cristata | reverse complement strand
AGTTGGGAGAGAGACGGCGGCTCAGCCATGCCCGGGGGCTGGGGCGGTCTTGTTGCAAGAAAACGCAGGTCCTAATGGCTCCATCAGTGATTTTAAAAAAAGAAAAGTTATTTTTTCCTTGGGTGCTTAGTACGCAAGTTTCCCCAGCCGTGCCGCGGATCATTAATTCCTGGTGCTTATTACATAACAAATATATGCTCTGCAAATGAGAGACATCTCAAAGTGCTTGCAAAGCAGAGCTGGGAGTCTTGGGGCACCGGTTTGTACTCAGCTCCTGCTGCAGAAATTGGAGCAAATGGGGGAAAAACCATCTACAGAGGTTGGCATCATCAGCCTGAATGCCTCTCTCCTGATCGATGGCTGGCGGTGCCAGGGCAGCAAATCCCTTTCCCACGGCACAGGAGGGTTTATTTTGTCCGCCGGTTTGTTTACTGCTCCGTCACTTTGGCATCTGAAGGAGAAACTCTATCAACTTGCAGAAATATTGATTTTATCGACTCCAATCCTGGAGTTTCAACAGCTACAGCCGGTGCTCGAGGCTTTATTGGAAGGTTTATTGGGAGGTTTATTTCAGTAAGTGAGAGGGCAATCGGTGGCACCAGCTGGGGAGGAGATCCAGGGCGGCAGAGAGGTGGGACACTGGGGAAAGCCACCCAGGGCACAGAGACCACAGGTACCTGCCCCTCACCAGGACCACTCGGGAATAGTTTTCCACAGGTTTTCCTGGGAGATCTGCACCCCTTTGGCAGTTTTAGAAATCGGATAGGAAGGCTCCCAGGACGGGATCGGCTGAGCATTGCAGTCCGCTGGAGGAGCAGGGACTCCCATCTCAGACGGATTAGGATCTATTTCTGTATCTAGAACCACAAACAGGCAATTAGTGGGGTTTCCAAAAAGCCTTGGCAGAACCTGCTGTGCTCTTACAGGTTTTCATGAGCTTTTGCTCTCTCTCCATCAGCATCCACCCTCCTTCTTCAGCCCCCCTGAGCTACTCTGTTATTTCCAGTTCGTCCCCATCCTCCCCAGGCATGATCCTGAGCCAGGGAGGATGCTGAGCCAGCCAGGCTAATCCCCACAGACCGAGAAACGCTTGATAAAGTCCCTGGAGTGGCAGGAACAGGGGTTCTTGTACCTCTAACTCCTCTTTAGGGTAAGTGCATTTTCTAAAGAGCAGATTTCAACATGCTGCTAAATAAAGCAAACCACCAAAAGTCAAAACAACGGTGCCTTTGTTCAGAGCTACTAAATCCTGCGTGCTTCTGAGACAGGCGCAGTTATCCACTCAGCATCGCTCGGGCTAAGTTAGGATTCACCCTGAGCTTAAAGCCAAAGTCAACCAAAATAACCAAGTTTGAGAAATAACCGCACCTGAAGCCAGATGCAATTTCCACAGGTCCTGCACACGCCTCTGTGCAGCGTTCGGCTGCGGCGGGAGGGCAAATGAATCAAGATCTACAAACATCTGTGACCAGCATCCTATTTCCACAGCCACCAAACCGCATCCTGCCCATGGTAAAACCACAGGGGTGTGCGGTCCTTCCCCTTCCTTTGGATTCATAACCCACAAATCGCGTCGGATAATCCATGGCAGATTTTGAGCTGTTATAGCAAAAGGAAAGATTGCTGCTTGTTCAGGTTAAGCGAGAGTAGGTCCCGGTGCTCAGCTCTGGAGGTCCCATGTTATATTTCCACTGTGTTATTAAACAAAATACTGGGAGGTGAGGGAACACCTCTGCCACTGCAGAGAGAAGATGCATAAGCCAGGAAACACAAGACTGGAGCTCTAGCAAGGGGCTCAGAAAACATGTCATTCATGTGACACGTGCAGCTACATGGAAAGGCGAGGGGAGAGCTGAGGCCATGGGAACACAGCAGCATCCCCAGCGCGGCTCTCCAGTCCCCCCTGCTCCCCTCTCCCCACTTACACCAAACCTCATCACAGACCGAGCTGCCAGGCCTAATTACAGGTGACACCGAGTCTCTGTGCCACTTTCTGCTCGGGGAGAGTGAACCCTTGTCTGAAGCAGCAGGACACATCCCCAGACACCGCAGGCACATCTCCCCTGCAGCCTCCCTCCTGCTGTGCCTTCATCCCCACGGAGCAGGTGGAAGGGGCTGCCGGCAGCTCAGCCCGCAGAGCCACGCAGAGCCACGCACAGGCCACCGCGCAGGCAGGAGCGGGGAGCCCAGCCCACGGCACCTGGAAAAACGGCCATGCAGCTCCAGCCCGCTCTACGATGTTGCAGGCAACGCTCCTGTCCTCAGCTGGGAAGCTGAGAAGGATCTGGAATCTCATCCAGAGAAACGGGGCAAACTAAGGACACATCGACCTGGTTTCTGCATGCAGACATGAGATTCTTCTGCCCGTTTCTGAGCAAAGGGCTTCTCGCTTTGCCCATGCTTCACGCCAGCTTTGGTGCTGGAGCTGCAGAAGGGCAGGGCTGGAGTAGTCTGCAGCATTCATTAGCATCGTTAGCATCCGTGGCTTTTAGCTCAGGGTTGGCCCGTGCTGAGGCTCGCTCATGCCTGAAGGAAACGAATCTAACACCAGCCACATCCGAGCTCACCACCTCCAGCAGCACAGCCATGGTGCAGAGCCAACTACATGGAGGAAAACAGCCCTCGGGTTCCTGCTGCATCCTGACCGGCACAGATGGAGGCTTTCGTTCTCTTTTTTTTTTTTCATATCTAAGCTGGAAACGGGGTGTCATGCTGCACTTGCACCCTCCCTGGCCGTCCCTCTGTTCTGCCTGGGAGCAGCAAAGCAGGGCTGTGGGACAAACAGCCAGCGTGCCCAGGTAATCCCGTCAGCCTCATTAGGGTGAGAGACGATTCACGGTGATAATGTTGCAAGATTCCCCTGATCCAACGTGGAGCACAAAGTGGAGGCTCCTGGAGTCCCTGTGCTCCCAGGGAAGCTGCTCTTTGCTGTCATTGGCATTTTTATTTAAGGAGTCAGAGGGGTTTTGGCAGTGGTGGAGCAAACCTGTGGCTTGTCAACCTTCTCCTGGCACTGCTGGTGTCCTCCATGGCAGCCCCTCCATCCCTGGCATTCGCCCTCATTGTGAAGGGATGCCCTGCTGTGCTGGGACCATGCCACAGCCACAAAGGCACCATCCTGGGGACAAGTCCGGACCCCAGCTGGGGTGGCACTCCGTTCCCAGAGGCTGCAGGGCTACAGACACGCACCTTTTGACCTGCGGGAGCATTCCACGTGCACACTCACATCTCCTTCAGGGCTGCTTCTCCCACTCGAAGCAACGCACAGCCTGGCCCCAGCTTTTTGTGTCTCCTCGTCTCCGGACACGCACACACACATATCAGGGGACACGCCAGCCCCAGCAAAGCACCCTCAGTGCCAGCGAGCCAGGAAGCTGCGGCATCACTTCCCTGGTCGCCCTGGGCTCTGCAGCCCAGCTGGGTCATCCTCCCTGCAGAGCTCCCATCCCAGCAGCAGGGTAAGCTCCAGCCCAGCTGACTCCCCAACACCATCTCTTGCTTCTCCTCCTTCCACCCACCGTGGCACAGGAGGAGAAAGGGTCTGCAGAGGGCGGTGGATGCCGGGCAATAAGCAGAGGCCAAGCATTTTTCAACGAACAGAGACAGCCGTTGAGTGCAGTGGCTGCCCGCCCCGCCGGCCCTGACTGCACCAGTGTTCGCTGTGGGCCCCTGGCACAAAGCCCCTCTTTTCTGGGTGAGTGCGGAGCCATCTCCAGGGTTACCAGCCTGCTCTGAGGCGGGAGGACTGGAGGGTCCCTCCTCCTTCCCTGCTGCAGGGATGCAAAGCCTTTGCCCCCATCAGCAGCTTGAGCTGCACGGCGTGAATCCCCTCGCCAGGAGCAAAGGCGGCTGCAAAACGCATCTCCTGTCCAGGTCCTGCTGTCCCAGCCACCAGCTCAGGGCTTGGCAAGGGCAATGTCCCCTTGTCACCACTGCCCGCAGTAGGAGCCACTGCCCAGGAGCCCCATCAGGGCAGAGGGGACCTGGGTGCTCCCACTTTGGGCTGATGGGCTGCCTCCTGCCACCCTACGGGACACCCTGTGCTGCCCCCAGCTCTGTTGTCCCCACACACGTCCCTCCCAAGGTGGTGGCAATTCCCAGGAGCACCAGCAGCATCCCTGAACACCAATTGTGTGGCACAAGCCACCAACAGATCAACACAAGTCACCCCATCCCTCTATCGGCCATGGCCACCAACCTCCCATAACGAAGCTGTTGAGACCTCAGAGTCTTGCCTGTGTTCGGAGGAAGCCCTGCATCCATTTATCCTTTGCAAAAAGTTTCTGAGCTCCTGGCAGAGAGACAACCTCTTCAGTCAGCATCCGTGGAAAGTTTGACACGGGTGAATCAAACCTCATCTGCTTCAGCCATCTGAAGTTCCTGCTGTCACCCCGCAGGCATCTCACGCAGACTGTTCTTCCCCATCATTATGGAGTATCCCGGACCCTCCATGCAAGAGGAGGTTGCTGCATTCTCTCCGGGGTTTGGCATGGTCCAACGGTCCTCAACGCTGTCTCCGAACCACGTGCGATGCTCACTGCCTTGGCCTCGTCTCCCTCCCTCCCTACAGCAACCCCCGTGCAGGCAGATCCGGCTGCACCCCTCCAATAACTCACCTGCAATAACCACGGGGAGGTGCCAGGGGCCCTCCAAAGCAACACCTCTCCTTGCTGCCAGCTCTCCTCCCGAGGGACGATTACTCTACCAGGGAGATGCAAACCCTGGGAACCGCACACAAAAGATCTCAGTTGCCAAGTCCTCCTCCAGACAGGAGTTCCTTTGCCTGCAGCCTGGCCTAAATAAAAACAATAAACCACAAAACTGTCTGCTAGCAGCACTCCCTGTGCCGGCCTCACACCGGCTTCCCGGGGTGTGAGCGCAGCATCTCACGGCTGCTTGGGTGCCTGAGCCAGCGGGTGCCCTGGCTCCCCACAGCCCAATGACAAGGGTGAGCTCACCAGGAGCGGGACAAGACACATGTTTGCACAAGAGTTGGCACCAGGGTTTCCCTTTGATAGAGGTATGGATGAGAAGAAAGTTAAAAAACTCCGCAATAAACCCCTTCCTTAAAGAGTTTGCTGTGTGGGATGGCAGACTGAGGGCCTCTTTTGAGAAGGAGATTCAGAGAAAATTAAACACAGGCAAGGATGAACAAGGGTCTTAATAGTTCAATAAATTCCCAACTTCAATGCACAAGTGAAGCATCTTCAGAGAGCTGCTCCTCAAGTCGGGGCTGGCCCCTGGCCGAGGCTGTGGCTCCCCCAACAACCGCGGCGGCAGCACCAGCTCCTGGTGAAGCTCTCCGAGAAGTTTCTCTTCCTGCCCTTGCTGTCCCTTGTCTTTGAGAATGGCACTTTCCAAACCTGAGTTTCTGCTTCATCCTGATGAGAAACGCAATTTCCATAAAAGCAGTTTAGCTCTCGAGGAACAAGACAGGGAAGGTGGTTCCTGCCTGGCCGACCTGACACAGAGTACGGAGGGAAAACCTGGAGTTAATTTGACAGTTATCCCCCCTCTCCCCCCACTGCAAGTCACCCCCTCTTCACCCAGATCCACCACAGCACTTAAGCACAAGCTTAACTTCCAAGGATTGCATCTGGGTTTACGCTCTGCCCGGATTTTATTCTCATTATCACCTGCTCAGCTCCTACCCGCGCCACCAAGGAAGATCTCTCTGGGCAGACGAGCGTGGCTGATGCAAGGAAAAAGCGAGAGGTAGGTCCCGGGGGTGGACCAAGGGTGGTCCATCAAGCCACAGCTGTCGTCATCTGGGGTGAACACTACCCCACCGCCGACCATGGTGGGGTGAGAATCCACCTCCTGCAGTGCTGGTGGGACAGGTCAAGCCGGAGAGATGGGCCCAGGAGTGGCTCCGTACAGCAAAACTCGTTCTTCTTCCCTCTTCTCAGCCGTCTTTAGACAGGCACAGAAATGCCATTACAAGAACATTAGCAGCTGCAGGATTAAACACTCTAATGGCAGAAAATGAGAGTGTCAAGACAGCACAGATAACCTTAACTCAGCCCCCTCACAGGCATGCATTTTGATTGCTGTTTATGTATAACACTTCAGCCCGAAGCTAAATTAGCTTGGGAGTTAACTGCCTCCTGCCCTGCTTGGTGCACGAGGCAAGCTGTGCCACCACATGAAAAGAAATCATATATTACATGGTTTTTGACCAAGTTATTAAACTCCATACCTTAGAGAGACAGAACCTCATCTTATAAAAGTCTAAGTCAATAAAGACACTAGGATCCTCCAACAGCGAAAACAGTCGAAGTGCACAAGAACAAACAAATGTTACTTGATGTGCACAAAAACCACATGATATTAAACTGAACTATCAGAGAAAATGGTTGTTTTCATAAACACAAATACACCCTCACCAAGGTTGGTCATCTCCTGATTTACATGCTCAGCTCTGCAACCTCCAAGTCCCCTTAACAAGTTGCCTTTAAAAAAATGGCTCTGTTTAAAAATGACTTTCATCTGTCTCCTGCCCACGAGACCCCTGTCCTACCCGGACAGGAACACCATCTGCGGCTCTGGTGACAAACTAGCCCATTTGGAAGATGATGGAAACCTTTTTTTTTTTTTTTTCCTTTCTTCCTGCCAATTTCCAGAAAAGACCCTTTGCTTTGAGCAAGATCACACATCTCATTTGGTCCTTACAAGCCGGTGCCTATTGCTCTGGGTGTACCATCAATTGTGGATGCAAAGGAGAGAATTTCGATGGAGAAGTGCCTGATTTATAGATGGGGAAAAAAAAATCCAACGCATTTGCACCTGCTAATCAAGGTAGCTATCCATCTCATTTATGCCACTGCTCCAGCAAGCCTGACAGCACAAAATCAGAGGCTGTTTCTTCCAGCATTTGGCCCTAAGGGACCGATTCTCCAGCAGGTCTCTTAAGCGATGCCCACAGAATGTGCAAGTGAATCAGTTTTGTGCATACAAAGCAGGTAATTGTGCTCACAAATCAGGATTTGCATATGCCGCCGAAAACGGATGCTCTCATAAACGTTACCGGTGCTGGTAAGGGAGGCGAGTGAAAAAGCAAGCACTCCTAAATTTTACACAGAGGTATCCCAGTGCGTGGTACGAGTGGCGGCGCTGGCAACGTACTCCACATCTGCCCAAAATACGGAGAGTGAGGAGAGTTGACTGCAAGTCCCAGAAGACGAGAAACTTTCCCTGTTCTGGTTTCAAGCAGCACAGTCAGCACCTGCCAAGAGGATGGGGCGTTTTGGCTCAACCTCTTCAGCTGAGGACCACATCCTGACCCTGGCAAGGTACCTGTCCCATCTGACATGGTGCCTGGGGCACAGCCACCACATCGTGTCTGCAGGGGGAAGACTCTCAGCAGCATTTATGTATTTGCAGTCACGTCAGACCAACCGGTTTGGCCGTTTCCAAGGCAGGGGGGAAGGAGAAAGATGACATTTTGCTCATGGGCAGATGTTGGTGCTCCCTCTGAAAAGCTCTGATGAGCTGGTGCTTTGCAACGCAGGTTTGAAATTTGTCAGGGGGGCAGCAATCATTTAATTAAAGACTGAGTCACACGGTAAAGACACAAGGGAAGGCAAATTAAGGTCAGGCAGGCAACAATGTATTTTGGCATTTCCTAGTGTTTCAGAGCTCCGTTTTCACTGCGGATTATTCTTCATACTGAAGTAGGACTCAGTGGCTGGAGTCATGAGTCACCACATTGCACGGACAGTTCTTATATAAAACTCCAACCCAAAAGAGGTCTTCAGTGCTGGGAAGGGGTAAAGAGCTTCAGTGTCATCAGACAGAGCATATGTGACCTGGGGGTCTCTGTCCAAACATGTGCCAGGAGCCCCTGGCACTGCCACCAAGGATGAATCCTGCCCACAAAGGTCTGCCTACACCTTGGAGCAAGGAAGCTTTGGGACAAGGCTATGTCCACGCTGCCACGGAGAGTGGCTCCAAGGGTAAGGCTGAAGTCAGATTAGCTATAAATGTGCTGGAGGACACCAAAGCTGGCTCTGTAGCTCTTCACAGGGGAAACCTTCAAGGTTTTCATCCTCCAGACAGGACAAACCTCAGTCCATCCTCCTCATGGATGCTTCGCCCAGCCCGAGAGGGCAGAGCACCCATCACCACAGCACCCATTGCTTGGGTGTGCTCACAGAGATGATAAAATCCCTGACCTGAAAAGGTTGAAATCTAGGCAGGATTTACATCCCATAGTAAAACCACAGGCCTGCCTCTCTCATGGTGATAAAAATAAATCACCCTTAAAACCAGAATGACATTAATAAAAGTAAATCTAAAAATACATGCAGTGTACCACGGAGTTATGGTCTGCCCCTTGCCTGGCATGGAAACTTCTTACCAGCTAGTGGCTGAAGGTTCAGCTCAAGGCTGCTCTGTCCTCACCTCCCATCACGGGTAAGCAGAGAGGATGGGAAGCAGGGATGGGAGCGGTGGAGCAGCTGGCGAGGTTAGGATCCAGCACAGTGCTGGAGCAGAGCACCTCCTGAGCTAACGAGCATCGCTCCCTTCCCTGCAAACGAGATCTGACACATCCTGCTCAAGCGTGGGGCATCCAGCGAGAGCGACAAGCTGCTCCGGTGAGCTGGGGACACAGGGGGAACAGCAGCTGGGCCAGCACAGGAAAACAGCCGCTTGTCACAGCAGAGGCCATGTGAGGATTAAACCAGCCCTGCTCAGTGCTGAGGATGGCGTGGGGCTGGCGAGCGGAGCCATGGGGCTCTTCCAATGGGGAAGTCAAGGTCTGGCTCCACAGGGTCTCCCTGTGGTTTCTGCTGGAGGCAGAGTTTTCTCCATCCTCCTGCCCTGAACCAGGGGACAGCTGAACGCATCTTCCCTCTCCCACAGAGGTGGCTGCATTTTGCCGATGCCTGAAACGAACCTTCTGCTCTGTGACATCTGGATGAGAAGAGCCTCCTCCTGTACCACTTCCATCTGCCAGGGTGGCTGCTGTCACCTCCCAGCCCTCCTTGGGACTGCAGGTGATGCCAGGGCTCATCTACGAGGGGAATTCATCCAGCATAATTATTCTGCCTCTGTGCAGACAGGCCTTGAGGAACAGGAGTACTAAGAAGAGAACATTGTCTTGTCCAGCAAAATGGATTTATGAGAGCAAGTTCAGTATTTGCACCTCAGCTGAGCATGGAGGGATGAGAACAGGGTCACTCCCGCCAGCCCATGGTACATTCATGACTGAAGGGTTTCTTCCTCTCAAGATGCTCTGTATTAACGGCACAGACCATGGCAGTGGGAGGCTTTAAAAAGCCTTCTCCTCTGTGAGCCATCCCTCTTCAAACCCCCTCGCAAAACCAGAAACCAACATCCCTACTCGCAGCCACGAATCTCATACACAAACACACAGTGAAAAAAAACTCTCCTTGCTAAAAGAGGAGGGAAGCAGCTCCCACGGGGAGCTGGGGCTAACCTGGGAACAGCACTGCTCTGCAAGGAGACAAGGGGTTTGCACGCTCTTTAGATGCAGAGCACGCCAGGAGCAAGAGAGCCACTTGTCTCCACACCACCAAGACAGCATCCCACCCGAGGTGAGGCACTGGGGAGCAGGAGCAACGCTCACCGCCGCAGAGAGCACGGCACACCCCACTTTACAAAAAACCAGCACAGTCCCCAAACCACCTTCCCATGCAAGGTCCTGTCACCTGCACCAGCTGAGGAGATGTCACCTCCCGAGGGCCAGCCGTTGGCTGGGGTCACATACTTATTTCCCACCCATGCAGACCCCCTGCCTTCATTCACTAGTTAAACATCTGCTGTTTTCTGTGTTCCCAGCTGACTGCAGACTCCAGGCTCCCCATTTGTCACCCAGGAGCACGTAGGTCAGAAGGAAAGGTGACATTTCTCCTTTACCCAACCTCACATCTCAGAGTCCCAGCAGGGCTGGCTGCTGCTTCACAGGGGCAGTCTTTGCGTGAAAGCAGAACATGCTTGGCAAAAAGGTCATTTACAGATGAGGAAAGATGGTAGACTTCACAACTCCACGAGGAAAGGTTGGAGGAGGGATCCAACCTAGGTGACCATCAGGCAGGAGCACTAACGGGAAACCTGCTGCTCTGCGGTGGAATGGTCAAAAAAGAAAAGGGATGGAGATGGGGCAAGCTCATGAGTAGGTTTTCCAGACTGGACAGAAAAATAGCACAACTTAGAAGCAGATAAACTCCACGTGCCTGCAGCTGCCACACCAAAGAACTGATAGGTCCACCATTTCGAATCTCCATCCTTGTGCCCACCTTCTTTATACTTTGCTGATGGGGGTCACCACTGTGTGACCCTCCTGGTACCTCTCGGTCCTTCATGCCTAACACCAGGTTAACACAGAGATGAGCCGAGCAGGCATCAAAGTACCCAGAGACAAACCTTCTCCCTTGCATCTCCAAGCTTTGCAAGGCCTCCACTCTTCCCCAGCCTTCCTTACCTGTCTCTTGGTCACACAGTTGTTCACAGGCATCAGTGGTCCTCTGTCCACAGAGGTCTCTCACCCAGGGGGACGTGGCATTGATCTGATAGTACAGGGACAGCTTGGCTGGATTAAGCCAGTCGGAGATGTCCAAGTAGCTCCCCTCGCTCACAACGAAGCTGCTGCCTAGAAGGTGGAAAAAAAGTGCATTGAGTGAATGTAAAAATTAACAAACGAACGAATGTGGTTTTGGCCTAATATCAGAATGCTCTGCTCTTCGGGAGCTACTGTGATGTCAAAACAACACCAAGTTCACCAATGCTTTGACCCAAAGAACTTAATTTGACCATTCCTCTCCCCACAAAATTGCCCCAAGGAATGGTCCACCAGCTGGGACACTCCTCTGCCCGGACATTCCCCTACCCCTACCCCACTCAGCATCACAAGATACTGGATTTGATTCTCAGATCTCTGCAGAAATTTGGACCAATATAATTATTCTGATCCATCAGATCAGAGCATCGCTTCCCGAGCTCATGCAGGTGGTGTCCACAAGACGTCTGAATGCCAGGCTCAGGACATGGATGGGCAGCAGCAGCATGGACTGTTCCCACTTCAGTTCCTTAGTTGAAGGTGAGTCAATTGGTCCAACACACAACTTCTTGTATGAGTGGTCTCATATCAGAGATGCTCCCTCACCCTCTCCCTCCTGAGAGTTAGAAGTGAATTCCTGCCAAAAATCTTTTCTTACAAAATCTTACACTTCTTTGTTTTGTGAAATGTATTTTTCCCCACTGGCATCTGGGAATATGCATCATCTAATTAGCCAAATAGATTTTCAGTTCAGCCCAATCATTTCCTTATCTAACATCTGAGGCCCAGCATCGCTTGGGGGATTTTGCAGGCGCAGAGGTCCTCATTAACTCTGATCTTCAATTACATTGATTATAAGACTGCCTCCATAATAGTGCTGCACAGATCAGAGGGGAGCCAAAAAACCTCTGCCATTAAGTGGTGTTTTGCAAAAGTTACCAGAGTAAAGGCCTCTAGAAAGAGGGAAGAAGAAACCTTCAAAGAGGAGTGGGCAAGGGGAACTGCCAGGTGGCCCAGGAACCCACAGCCATCCTTCCACTAAGTGCAAGGACTTGCAAACGTCAACAAAATTTGCAACCACTATCTGAAGATTCAAATCCTTTGTGATCACCCAAGGACGGCAAGCCTATAGATCCAGTTTCATGAAACTTCAGTGTTTGTATCCCTTAGTAAAAGACTGGGACATCATTTTTCTAAGCACTGCATAAGATCTTAGCTCAATGAAAGCCAAGCAATTAAAACAGCAGGACAAAAAAATATATAGCAGCAACCACCCCACACGAACCTGCTTGAACACAAACTCCTGATTTCCTTTTGAAGAGAATCACTGACGCTTTAGCAAGAAGGAACCCTTCTAAGCCTCATCCCATGCCACATTAGCCATGCAGAAGATAAAACCAAAGCTTGAAGTCAAGCATCCCAGTGAGTGACCCCATTTTCAGGCACCCTGAGATCTCAGCACCATACAAATCTGGGTCCTAATTTCACATGAATTCCAGTCTTCTACACTTATACTGTTAATACACCATAAACATATTCACTGACGCATCCCTACACTCAAAGCCAATGGAGGCTGCCAAGCTACTGACTGTTCAAGCAAATGAAAATTAGACATCCAGGATCCAGCTGCTCTGGAGACCCAGCAAGGCAGGAGCCTACATCACCAAGGCCGCAGGATACATCTCAATCAGACACATGGCAGCAGTAAATTGCTGGGTAAACTCCATAGCACCAGTGGAAAGCATCGAAACGCTAAGCACAAAGAAGTACCTTAGAGCCATGCAATTTTATATCTAATTATCATTCTTTTCTATGAATATTTAAAGATAGCTTTAAATAACAAATGATAAATATTGCTGATTTATTTTACCAAACAGGAATGCATCATGAACCCGTTGGGAGTGTTTATTATTTACATGTAGTAACCTGCCAATCTTGCTTCCTTCCTTATTTTTGTAGTTCCCTAATAAAGAGTGAGGCTTGGGAGGCACATAAGCACATTTTGAGGCTCAGCTACAGACAACTCCCTCTGCACCCAAAGACTGAGGAACGAAACCACCAGCTCTCGATTAAATCCCTACTTAATGAACCCCACTTCCAGTTAAAATACAGCCAGCCTGAAAGTAACAGAAGCAAATCAGACATAAAATAGTCATACAACAAGCATTCCTAAAGACGAAGGTGACTCAAGCTGGTAGAACATCCTGGCCCAGAAGCTGCTATGTGGAGGGGACCCCATGGCCAAGGTGGGTGATGGAGGGGTGACCTCCAGAGCTCCCCAGCAGCCCCCCGTGCTGAACTCCTCCAGGAGGAGGAACCACATTCATGGCCCTGCTGCCAAATTTTCATCTTCTTTGCATAACCCAGCCTGTTTGTTGCTGGAAGTATAAAAACTCAAAACCTATCTATTTATGGAAGTATCTCCTAAATCAACACCAAAATGTGACATCCGGCCAGGAGCCAGTAACTTCTCTTCCACCAGAATTTTGGTGTCCACGTAAAACCACAAATTTGGGAAGCCTGAACTAATTTGCAGATTGATCAAGCTTTGCCATATTCTGTACAGAGAAAGACCTTCCCAAATACAATGCAACTGTCACTTAAATAAAAGTGTTCTGGTATTTTCAAGATTAGTTACTTATTTTGACTTTAGTAAGTCTGAGAAATCATCTTCAACATCAAAAGTTTAAAGAAAAAAAGCAGAAGTGGAAACATTTTAATCCAAAACCCCTGAATTCAAGTTCAGTCTAAAACAGAGGCTTTTCTACTTCAGTCAAAAAAAGCCCCCAAAACCTGGAGAAATATTTTAATTAATTGTAAACACTTTCCTTCCTTCTTTCCTAGGAGGAAGGAGGGGACAACTTCCAGGGAGGAAACTTCTCACATCTTTGAAGCTGAGCGTGTCACAGCTCAGCTGGGTAAGATTTTTAGAGGTGTTCACAGACACTCGTCACCTTCAATCCTATTGAAAATACAAACAAACAAACATCCCAACCTTGATCTCTTTATAGCTTGCCTGAGAAAAAAATAACAGGAAAAGGCGTTTTACAAATATTTTGAAAGCTAAAATAGAAAAATTTCAAAGCTTTTTCACACTATTTTTCTCTTTATTTTCAAAGAATCCACACACAGAAAACAGTTTTCAAAAGTCACAGCGTGCACTCATCAAAACCATCTTGAAAAGCTCGGAAAGGGCAGGTTGAGTATCAAATCCTTTCAGAAACTACTGAGAACAAACATTTTCTAAGCAAGAGCCGTTTCAAACATCTTTAGCTTGCCAGGAACATCAGCCAGGTTTGTTTTCACCAACACGCAGCCTCTCAACGGAGGGAAATCAAGGAGGAGGGAAAGGGGGTGATGGGGAACCTGAGGGGCTCACATTGCCAGGGCAGCAGGGGGAAGACCCCGCTCCGAACCACTCCCTGAAAACCTGCCTCGAGGACCTCAGACCCCACCGAATTGCCCCCGCACCCAGCTTGAAGCTCACCTACAGTCACTGCCTGCAGACCCCAGGGAGCAGATCCCAGCAAAGACATTCTCTCTGCAGAGAGACCTTCTGCCCTGTTGTCCTCTGCTGCCAACCCCATCCTCTCCCAGGTGTCTCCCAGGCACAAGTTTTGAGCTTCCCACTCAAAAACTCAGTGAAATCCCCCTTAAACAGAGATGTTCAGGTCTCAGGGTAAAGCAACCATCAACCAAACAAGGAAATACAGTAACGAAATGGCAGTTCTCCACCCATCACCACCACCTCCCAGGACCCCCCCTTGCAGGACACGTCCCTCAAGTGCTGTAGGCTTTATGAGCCAGTCTACACCATAGAGCAGCATCACAGTGCCATGGAGAACATCAGTACACAGCTACACAACTGCCTCCTGGCTCCACGAGGTCCATCAGCGCTTTGGGGGATTGATTTGTTTGGGGTTTTGTATATGTATTTCCCTGCC